>NW_027361915.1:0-256091 GCF_039654945.1 Dendrobates tinctorius | reverse complement strand
TGTTGTGTGCACGGACGGAGCAGGAAGCCATTGCTGCCACTGTTAGCCTCCTCAAGCATCTGGCAGCACTGAACTGTCGGGTTTCAGCCTCGAAACTTCAGTTCTGCCTTGGTCAAGTGATATTCTTGGGTCACTGTCTCCTTCAGGGTGTCAGACACCGCACAGAAGAAAGAAAAATAGCTGTCAGCTTCCTTCCTTTCCCAAAAGATGAAATTGAACTCCAACGCTTTCTTGGACTGTGCACTTATTGTCGTCAGTGGATACCGGATGCATCCCACATAATGCACCCCCTTTACAATGCCTTGAAAGACGGCATAATGAACTACAAGGAAAGATCACCGGTTTGCATGGAAAGCCTTCATCATGCCTTCTCTGAGTTGAAGCGGCTTATTGCTTCCGCCCCTGCCTTGGGTATCCCGGACTATACTCGACCGTTCCATTTGTATGTGTCTGAGAATGAAGGACACGCAGCAGGGGTACTTACACAATCACATGGCAGCAGGCAACGACCAGTGGGCTATTATTCGGCCCGCCTCGACCCAGTGGCCAGAGCATCACCAAGATATGCTGACGAGTTTGATCGATTCCACACGGGATACGCTGTTACCACAGAGGACACTGTAGTGCACGCAGCTGCACTCCCGCCTTCACAGTCAGCACAAGAAGCAGACCTCCAGGCTCTGTCTACTGCATGTACTTTGGCCAAGAACAGACGGGCTAATATATATACGGACTCACAGTATGCATTTGGTATTGCTCGCGATTTTGGGGCTTTATAGGCCAATCGAGGGTTTATTACTACTGCCGGAACCCCAGTTAAAAATGCTGCTGAAGCTGTTAAAAACCTCATGGACTCGATTAAATTACCTACTCAGGTGGCTATTATCAAAGTTAAGGCGCACGGTCCTAGGAACAGTCCACAGACTGTTGGCAACGCATTTGCAGATATGCAAGCAAAAGCCGACGCTCTTTTACCCGTTGAACCAACAATACCAACTATGGTGACCACACGCTCTCAGCGTAAACAGTTACAAGAAGCATTGACCCTACGAGAACCTGATGATCTACAACAGACTGAAGTTTTCTGGTGGACCCTGCGAGACCGCTTAATGACGATGCAGAGAATGTCTCCAAAGGAAGAGGTGAAGCAATGGAAGGCTGATGGGGCACGAATAGATAATGGTCTCTGGAAAAAGGACCAACTTGTGTGTCTCCCTAAGCGGATGTACCCTGCTATTGCCACATGGGCACATGGACCTACACATCGAGGAAAGAATCAGGCCCTCACACTGGTGCGAAAATTCTACTGGGCCCTGGGAATTTCCACAGTTTTGACAGCGCTCAACCGTGCCTGTAATATCTGTCAAACTTGTAATCCCGGTCAACTTCAACGTGTACCCCCGAAGCATCTTGCTAAGCCCGACTATCCTTTCCAAAGGCTCCAGGTGGACCATATCACGTTACCTAAGTCTGGAAGGTATGAATACTGTTTGGTTGTTGTTGACATGTTCTCCAGTTGGCCGTAAGCATTCCCTGTTACCAACATGACTGCAAAAACCACAGCAAAGAAACCGGTGATGGAAGTCATATGCAGATATGGGGTTCCAGAAGTTGTTGAAAGTGACCAAGGCCCAGCCTTTTCTTCTCATGTGTACCAAGAAGTTCTGACAATGCTTGGATCCACTGTAGCCCTCCATACTCCGTACCACCCACAATCCAGTGGGAAAGTTGAGAGGTTGAATGGCACACTGAAGGGACAATTGACCAAAATGATACAGGAGACTACGGCTCCATGGCCAGAGCTCCTACCCATTGTACTATACCATATTCGTACTACCCCTATTGCAAAACATGGCCTGTCCCCATATGAGATATTGTTTGGTACTAGGCCCCCAGTTGCAAATTTCCAACCTCAGCAGTTATCAGAAGAGACTGACCGTGCTGTTCAATATGTTATTCAGCTTAGTAAAAATCTTGCTAACACCCATGCTCTAGTTTCTTCTTCTCTTCCAGATTCAGCAGAAACCGACACCTGTCATAACCTGCAGCCTGGTGATTTGTTAGTCGTGAAAAGACATGTCAGGAAGCATGGACTAGAACCCTTGTATGACGGTCCATATCAAGTCCTCCTCATCACCCCTACATCAGTGAAACTAGAAGGAAGACTGACTTGGATTCACGCATCGCACTGCAAGCTGGTTAAACAAGCCAATAGCAAATAAGGGGGCATAATGTTCTGGTCTTTCGCATTTTCGATATTATTATTGGTAACCGCATGGGACAGCCTAAATTCCCCAATGTCCTTGAATAAGTTTATACAACATCATGAAAAATTACTGAGAGATTTGTTGGGCAATTCCCAGTCTCTGGCAGACTGTTGGATCTGCATGTATTCACCAATGTCAGCCACGAGCATCCCCTTTTTGGCTATCCCTGTTCCACCTGAGGAGTTATTTGCTTGGACTAACTGTTGTGACACACTCGCTAATAATGCCACAGATAATGCTAAATTATGGAATTTAACTGTTGGTATACCTATTGTGGGATGGGTAGGATACCCCTGGTGACAAGGTAACCTTTCAGGAAGCAATACCCAACTTCAATATTTGGCCTACAAAGGAGGGGCTTGGGTCCCTAAGAATAAGACTAGTCTAACAAATCTAGGGCAAATTCCAACATATGGTTTACAAGTCAGCTTCAATGTAACTTCACACTCTACTGATGCCTTCAAACCAATGTTGCTAGAAAGAAGGTTGCATAATACGTCATGGAAATTTTCTAATTTGTTTCCCCAGGGTTCTAACGAAACCTGTGCCAGTATTCCTGGCAATATATCTTGTAATGAGTCCTCTGAATATATACTAGGAACCTCCACTTGTGGAAATCCCGATGTAGGCTATTGTAGTCCTTTAGGACAATCTCCAGCTTGGTGTATGCTTCAGAATGTATCTGCATTCATAGACTTAGTTCATAGATTGGTGCTGCAACATTAAGCCCTATGGGATTTACCTGATGATATGTTCTAGGTATGTGGAGACAATGCTTATTAATGGTTGCCAGTAGGGGTATGAGGAACTTGTTCTCTGGGTCGCTTGACCCTGGCCACCTTTGTTATTCCAAACAAACAGTTGGATACACAGGCTATACCCAAACATACATTATACAAAAGAGCTGCAGACAATTCACTCTGCCCTTCAGGGAGACCACATATAGTGCAGATGAGTGTGGCCAATAAAATTGTCAGTTCCATTTTCATTTACCCTATGATTACACAAATGCGAGATAAATTGGTTAGGGCCACAGACTATCTAGATGATCAAATTTGGAATATACTGGACATACTTAATACTACTGTTGCTGTCCAAAATCAAATTATTATAGTCACTAATCAACTTACTATAGTGCTGGACTACTTAACAGCAGCACAAGGTGGTATGTGTCAGGTCATTGGACCCGCTTGCTGTCATTATATAGATCCTAACAGTACTATGAAGTTAAAGTTAAAGTTAGAAGACATTCGAAGACGCAGAGATCATTACAATAAAGACAATGATCGTACTAAGGACAGTTGGTGGTCAGACACCTTCTCCTTTCTCAATCCAGCCAATTGGTTTAAGGGAATTGGGGGCTGGATAGCTGGGATCTTACAAAGCTTGTTACACATTGCTGCCTGTATCCTTTTTGTATATGTGATACTAAAACTTGTTTTTTGGTGTACTTCTGTATGTATTAGGAAATTCTGCACCAAGACAGCTAATGACGATACCAAAGGTGTCGTTGTCCCTGCTCTTCTCTGCACCGATCACAAAAGGCTACTTGATGAAGATGTTGAAGCCAAGCACATGGCTACCTACAAAAGATCTCCACCACCGTCATCAAAAATTGTTATTCGTGAATTGCAGCATACAGGGGCATGGGTGCGCCGCGACAGCCATGACTGGTAACACGGCATCAGTCATGTGAAGACCAGTACCCCTCAAGCTGTTAGCTTGGGATAGCACCTCTGATGCTGCATATGTGTTAAAAAAAATGTATCTAGGGGGATTGTGAAGGGTTAAAACAAAAGTCAAAGCTGAAGTTTCGTTTTATCCATTCTCTGAAGGTTTTATTTCTCCATTTTTTTTGCTGTAAGATAATTTTTTGTAATTGGCATGGGCTGTCATGAAACCTGACTGTTCCTATCAGGTGCAAGATAAGGGAACCGGGGGTGTACTACTCTGAAGAATATGCCACTATACTACTTTCAATGATGGACATATATGTAGTTTCCGGTTTTCTTGCAATATTATTGGCTTATAAAGTGAAATGATGTTATTGGTATTTGAGAACTTTGCATAATTAAGCAAAATATTATAAAAGAAGTGACTACAATAAACGGGTTACCGATCTCTTTGGATCGTCCCATACAGAGACACGTCTCCGTTTGGTCAATTGAGTTGCTAGCAACACTCTGTGGAATAATTTGGACATCACTGGCTCAACTATGAAGGGTTAATTTAACTCTCTCCCTATCAACCTGTGATCCAGTGTCCACGAGGGTGGTGAAGGGGATACCATCCACTACCACGCTCCCAGAAGAGTCAAATCGGTCTGTTCTCCTGCCGGTGCAATTCAGTTGCCACTGATGTTGCGGCATCCTCTTCGGCAATCGCCATGGGAGATCAACCGGGCTTGATGCTAGCTGGATCCTCTCTGTGGGGGGACAAGTTTGCAGAGTCTGAACAGTTTTACATAGAACAGACATATTTTTAGTCAGTTCCTGTACTTGCAGTCGTAAATCTACAATAGAATCTTCAGCTGGAGTCTGCACATGCCGAACTGCAGGCACCTTGGGTGAGGATACTGCCCCCTGGAGGTACGTAACTGCTGGATCTTTAACTGGCTCAGTGCAGACATAAGTAGAAAGTCTTAAGATATGTATGGATCTGTCTTTAAACTGAACAAAGGGTTCTGTAATGACATCAAGCGCAGTTGTGCCTTACTGGAATCAGACAAAAGACCTTCAATGAACTGTTCTTTCAGCATTTTGTTCTCATCTCTTACACTGTCTGGATCACTTTGTTTAATGGCCTGCAGCGACTCCTGCAGGTTTAAGGCATAGTCTCCAACAGTGTCCTGTGGTTTCTGTCTGCAGCTGAAAAATCGCATCTTTATTTCTGAAGCAGTACGGGTGTCAAAAGTATCCTTTAATTTAGCAAAAATGTCTTTTACAGTCTTTTTATCAGTAGCTGGCCAAGATTTAACTTCTCTCTGAGCAACGCCACTGAGCTGACTTGTAAGTATACTGACTTTCTGCTCCTCTGACATAGGATAAATTTCACACATGCTGCGCAGCTTCCCCTTGAAGTCACTTAAGGTGTGCAATTCTCCATTGTACTGTGGCAGCCATGTCGCACCCAATAAAAAAGGCATGGTGAGAGGCAATATGGGAGCTGCAGCTGCTGCACCCTGGGTGTCACTGGGATTAGACATCTTCCCCCCTAGTTAACCCTTGCAGGGGTGTGACTCACCGCTTCGGTTGATGCAGGTCGTTGCTCCTGTAGTACTTTAGGCATGCACGGTATCCTGTTCGAATCCTGTTCGTGACACCAAAATGACGTGCCCCAGGAGCCGTGGGATGCTCGGTGCCGGGTCGGTCATCTTAAAGGGATATGTCACAGTGGCAGTGACCCGGTCTGTGGCCCCAGGTGGTCATGTAAAAGAGGTAGAATTGAATGGGAATAAAATTTATGTAGTGATTTGTTACAACAGTTGGAGTGTTCGACTATAGTATACTACTGGGGGAGTAGACGGTGATGGCAGTGCAGATATTTAACCCTCTCCAACCAGGGCAGACCCCCAGAGATTGTGATGGAAGTAAAGGGCACAGAGTAATAAGGCAGGATACAAGAAAAGTCTATCATTTACTGAAGTTCAGGTGCAGTTCAGAGGAGATATCACAACTCTCACCAGGTTACAGTCTGCTCTGGAGAATGTGAGTTATCCTTCCTCTGCTGTGACTCGGTGTAAGCTTCCTGCTGTTTTATTCCCCTGAGAAAACAGCAGGAGCGGAGCTGCAAAGATCCTTCCTGCCCGGCGCTAGAGCTTCCTGTGTCTCTCTGACACAGATAGCAGCACGGCTGAATGACGTCATCATTGTGCGGCGCGGCTGCTGTGCTAGAGACACAGGAAGCAGCCGGAGGGAGAAGACGGTGATGCTGCAGACCGGACATGTGAGGTACTGTGCTGCCTGTCACTGCTGCTGTGTGTGTGTGCGAGTGACTGTGTATGTGTGTGTATGTATGTAGTGTGATGATGGGAGTGATGGGGAGTGATGGAGAAGGCAATGATGTAATATGTAGTATGTGTGTGAAGTGGATGTGTGTGTGTATGTATGTATGTGTCGTGTGTATGTGTGTGTGTGGATCGATGTGTATGTGTAGGCGGAGAAGGCCATGATGGGGTAATGGGGAGAAGGCCATGATGGGGTGATGGGGAGAAGGCCATGATGGAGGTGATGGGGAGAAGGCCATGATGGAGCTGATGGGGAGAAGGTCATGATGGAGGAGAGGGGGAGAAGGCAATGATGGAGGTGATGGGGAAAAGGCCATGATGGAGGTGATGGGGAAAAGGCCATGATGGAGGTGATGGGGAAAAGGTCATGATGGAGGTGATGGGGAAAAGGCCATGATGGAGGTGATGAGGAAAAGGCCATGATGGAGGTGATGGGGAAAAGGCCATGATGGAGGTGATGGAGAGAAGGCCGTGATGGGGAGAAGGCCATGATGGGGAGAAGGCCTTGATGGAGGTGATGGGGAAAAGGCCATAATGGAGGTGATGGGAAGAAGGCCATGATGGAGGTGATGGGGAGAAGGCCATGATGGAGGTGATGAGGATAAGGCCATAATGGAGATGATGGGGAGAAGGCCATGATGGAGGTGATGGGGAGAAGGCCATGATGGAGGTGAGGGTGGGAGGAGACCATGATGGAGGTGATGGGGAAAAGGCCATGATGGAGGTGATGGGGAGAAGGCCATGATGGAGGTGATGGGAAAAAGGCCATGATGGAGGTGATGGTGATAAGGCCATGATGGGGGTGATGGAGAGGGCAATGATGGGGATGGTGGGGAAAGAGAAAATGATGGAAGTGGTGGAAAGGGCAATGATGGGGTGGGGGAGAAGGCAATGATGGTGGTAGTGGAAAAGACAATGATGGGAGTGATGAGGAAGGAGGCAATGATGGGGGTGGTGGAGGAGAAGGCAATGATGGAGGTGGTGGAAAAAGGAAATGATGGGGTGGCAGGGGAGAAAGCAATGATAGTGGTGGGGGAGAAGGCAATGATGGAGGTGGGAAAGAGGGCAATGATGGGGTGGGGGAGAGGACAATAATGGGATGTGGGGAGAGGAGGACAATGAGGGGTGTAGGGGATTGGGATGGGAGGAAGGGGGACCTATAATGGCCTTAGGAACAGGGGGAGGTGGAGTACGACATTATTATCGCTTATTATGTCTAACACAGTCCCTTAGTATATAGTGTACTCACTTATTATGTCTAACACAGTCCCTTAGCATATAGTAAATGTACTTATTATGTATAACACAGACCCTTAGCATATAGTGCACTCACTAATTCTGTATAACACCATCCTTAGTTACATAGTTTCCTCTTTTATTATGTATAACACCATCCCTTATTACGTACCATCCTATCTAGTTATATATGGTGCCGTCCCTTATTATATAGCTTCCTCTGCTGTTATGTACAGTGCTGTCTCTTACATAGTGTATTCTTGTTAATTTTGTAATTAACATTGCCCTCTTTTATTACATAGTCCCCACTCATTTAGATATAAAGTGACTGTTGATGGAGGAGCCGGTGACCAGACGACTAGTCCACCATCTCCTCCATTAGAAAGGAAGCTTTCCTAGCCATCATTGCATTATACAGCTAACAAGACGGTATGTAATAAAAAACAGGGATCTATATAATACAATATGCAGGGAACGGTGCTGTACATAACAAGAGAGGGCACTGCATAATAAGGGACAGCAATATACATAATAAAGGAGACTATGTAATATATATATGTATGTGTGTGGCGCAATATATATATATATACAGTATATATATATATATATATATATATATATATATAGCTTTGTCGCCATAAAAGGAAGAGGGCCCAGACACATTTCTTGCACAGGGGCTCCAAGCTGTCAGTGTCCGCCCCTGGATTGAACCCCAGGTGGAAGATTCCCTATAATGAGGCAGATGGAGGCACTGTGGGTGCTATAGAAGGACCTGTGATCCAGTGGTGTCCATCTTTTTAGGATTGCATAAACGTGCTCTCAGCCACAGTTTTGTGCACTTCTGAAAAGAATACCACTGAACAGAGGCCAGACGGAGTCCAGAGTAACTCTGCTGCCTCATTATAGTGAATAGATCAATCGCAGGCCAGGATTGATAATCTGCCCAACTGGGCATTTTCCCTCTGGGCCACGATGTTTCCATTCATAGTGGGTGCGGGCCGGTAATGCCCACTGATCTTGCCGACCGACTGGCCGCTAATCTGGCCACCGACCCGTTTTTCCGGCCACTGGCCCTTTAAATCTGCTGGCACGGTGGTTCTAGAAGGGTTGCAACAAGAATGGAGTTGATTTTTTGAGGTAATTATGCCACCGGAAGGGGCGGGCCTAGAGCTGTTTAGACCAGAGTTGATTTTTGTGATCCTCATTTTAGCCACTCTAATCAATATGGCTCTAGTCCCCGCCCCTTCTGGTGACATCATTACCTCAAAAAATCGTTCTAGTCGCTACTGTGCCGGAAGAGGAGCTGCTGCTGCCAGAGAGATATCTGTGCTTGCAGCTTTGTGCCTGTCTGCTGGTGATCTGTGCCCCTCAGCTATGTGCCGCCCAGTGATCTATGTGTCCCCCCTGTGATCTCTGTGGCTCCAGCTATGTGCCCACCCTGCGATTTCTGTAGCCCCAGCTATGTGCCCCCCAGATTTGTGCCCCATGTGATATCTGTGTTCCCTTCCAACTATATGCCCCCATGTGATCTGTGCCTCCCAGCAATGTGCCCCCCATGATCTCTGTGGTCCCAGCTATGTGCCCCCCTGTGATCTGTGCACATAGCTATATGGACCCCTGTGATCCCTGTGCCCCCCAGCTATGTGTCCCCTGTGATCTCTGCTCCCCCTGTGATTTCTGTGCCCTTCAGTTATGTGCCCTCCTGTGATCTCTGTGGCCCCAGTTATATGCCCCTTTGTGATCATTGTGGCCCTAGCCATGTGCCCCCATGATCTCTGTGGCCCCAGCTATGTGCCTCCCTGTGATCTCTGTGACCCCAGCTATGTGCCTTCTCTATGATCTCTGTGGCTCTAGCTATGTGCCCCCCTGTGATCTCTGTACCCCCTGTGATTTGTGTGCCCTCCATCTATATGCCCCCCGGTAATCTCTGTGGCCCCAGCTATGTGTTCCTCGTGATCTCTGTTCCCCCACTGATATCTGTGCCCTTCAGCTATGTGCCCTCCCGTGATCTCTGTGGCCCCAGCTATGTGCCTCCCTGTGATCTCTGTGGCCCCAGCTATGTGGCTTCTCTGTGATCTCTGTGGCTCTAGCTAAGTGCCCCCTGTGATCTCTGTACCCCCTGTGATTTGTGTGCCCTCCATCTATATGCCCCCTGTGATCTCTTGCCCCAGCTATGTGCCCCCCAGCTATGTGCCCCAATATGATCTCTGTGCACCCATGTGATCTCTGTCCCCCCAACTATATGCCCCCTGTGATCTCTGTGCCTCCCAGCTATGTACCCCTGTGATCTCTGTGCTCTCGGCTATGTGCCCCCTGTGATCTGTTCCCCATGTGATCTCTCTGCTCCCCCAGCTATATGCCCGCTGTGATCTCTGTGGCACCAGCTATGCACCCCTCTGTGATCTCTGGCCCCAGCTATGTGCCCCCCAGCTATGTTCCCCAATATGATCTCTGTGCACCCATGTGATCTCTGTCCCCCAACTATATGCCCCCCGTGATCTCTGTGCTCCCAGCTATGAGCCCCTGTGATCTCTGTGGCCCTAGCTATATGCCACCCTGTAATCTCTGTTGCCCCAGCTATGTGCCCCCTTGATCTCTGTGGCACCAGCTATGTGCCCCCCTGTGATTTCTGTCCCCCATAGCTATATGTCCTCCTGTGATCTCTGTGCCTCCCAGCTATGTGCACCTGTGATCTCTGTGCTCCCAGCTATGTGCCCCACTCTGATGTCTGTGGCCCTAGCTATGTGCCCCCTGTGATCTCTGTTGCCCCAGCTATGTGCCCCCTGTGATTTCTGTGTCCCATAGCTAAATGTCCTCCTGTGATCCCTGTGCCCCCAGCTATGTGCCCCCTTCTGATCTGTTCCCCATGTGATCTCTCTGCTCCCCCAGCTTTATGCCCCCTGTGATCTGTGCCCCCCAGCTATGTACACCCCTGTGATCTTAGTGGCTCCCAGCTTTGTGACCCCTGTGATCGCTGTGCCCCCCTGCTATGTACCCCCTGTGATATTTGTGCTACCATGTGATCTCTGTGCCCCCTGTGATCTTTGTCCCCCCCAGCTATGTGCCCCCCAGCTATGTGCCCTCCTGTGATCTTTGTATCCCCCTGTGATTTCTGTGCCCCCTGTGATCTTCGTGCCCCCCAGGTGATCTCTGTCCCCCCGGTGATCTATGAGCCCTACCCGGTAATTTATGTGCCTGCCTGGCAATACCTGTACCCCCCAGTGCTGTATATCCCCCCTCCCCCAGTGCTGTAAATCCTCCCCAGGGCTGTATGTGCCCCTAACTGATATGTATATTCACCAGTGCTGCATTTACCCCAGAAGTGCTGTATATCCCCCCAGTGCTGTATATCCCCCATCTGTGATGTATGTAGCCCCCACCAGTGATGTATATTCTCCCAAGGGACATATATACCCCCAGGGCTGACGATGCTTCCTAGTGATGTATATAGCCCCTCAGTGATGTCTATTCCTCCCAGCCTCCCCAGTGATGAATATGTCCCAGCCTCTCCTGTGACATCTATGCCCCCAGTCCCTCCTGTAATTTATATGACCCCAGAGGTTCCTGTGATGCAGCAGTCTCAATGTTATGTATGTACAGCAGTCCCAGCGTCTCCTATGTGACGTATATACAGCAGTCCCATCGTCTCCTATGTGATGCATGTACAGCTGTCTCAGCGTCTCCTATGTGATATATACAGCAGTCCCAGCATCTCCTATGTGATGTATAGACAGCTGTCACAGTGTTTCCTATGTGATGTATATACAGCTGTCTCAGTGTTACCTATGTGATGTATATACAGTAGTCTCGGCGTCTCCCATGATTTACAAAACTTATTATGACAAAAAGTTGACTGCGCTCCTGGCCGTCACAAACCTGGAAAAGCAGCTGTGAGAAGCAACATGATCAATACCACCTAACATTACAAATGCACCAAAGAGAAGCAGCTCCAGCCGTCACATTAAGGGTGAGTTACCGCAATTGATTGTTTGACTAAATATACCGGGGTAATTTTCAAGGTGGTCATTTTTGTGTGGCCCCTGAATGATGGTACAAATTTCCCCCACCAAGAAACGGGTTACCCACCCCTGCTCTAGTGCATTCCATACTGAGACAGCTAGAATGTATGGTTGTAGTCAGGATCTGGAAGGAGCCCATACGTTCTAACTACAACCCTGCTGTTAGTCGAGCCCTGCAGTGCAGCACCAGGACGTATCAGGGACAGCTGGAGCTCCTACCTGCATGCCTGATCTCGGCTGCTGCCTGCTTCCATTTAAGTTCGGGTCTGGGTGAGTGTTCCCAGCCCTGAAACAAGTATACAGCCAGGGTCATACTTGTAGTGGGCACGGATCTGATTAAGGAAAGTGCCACTGACTGGGTGAGCCTTTCCTACCCTCCCCTTACCCCTGATTGGTTCGGGCATGACAGCTGCCCTTCCATGATTTAGTGAGGTGGGGTTTAAGTATGGGGGGGCCAATTGGGATGAAGAAGGGATTAGCACAGCCCCTTCCTACGTATATAAAGTCCTTGGACGTTAGCAGCCCTTCCTCTTCCTCCGTTCACTGCGGTCCTGGAAGTGCTTTTCCCACCCTCCCTCCCCTTTTTGTTACAAATTTGCTGATGTTATGTTATTTCGTTCTTTTATTCGTAGTTATTACAAGTCACGGCGGTGGAGAAGTTATGGCACGAAGCTACGGCTTGCCGGCTGACTTGCCTGCGTCTATGGAGCAGGGCATTGAGCGGCTAGCGCGTTTTAAGAAAGCTAAGTGCCTGTTTACAAAAGGTTGTTAAATTTTATAAAAGAAGTTTAATAAAGCTGTGACCGACTTTCACCCATCATTTGATCTCAGTGTTTGATTAATAGTGGTTAAGAGGGGCTGAGGAAATGCGTTAAGGGGTTACCTTCCCCTCCTTTTAGGTCGACACAGTCTGAGAAACTCGCACGAGACTGGCACCTCAATACTAGGCACTGCCACCGGAGCTTCAGACCAGAGCGTTCAGCTGCATAGAAAAACATGCAGCTGCACACTCCAGTCCAGAGCAGTGCCGGGTATTGAGGTGCGAGTCTCGTGTGAGTTTCTCGCAAGTGTGACCCCGGCCTACATGAAAATATGTTCTGATTCCCTTGCCTTTTCCCTTCCCTGGTCCAGAACTGGCTGCAGGCTGCCTACTGGGACTGGGGATATGAGTTATCATAATTAGATTTTCCCCTTCTTAAAGTGGCCAGTCCTCCAGCAAGTTTTGCACCAGGAGCTTATTTGTCAAAGAGATGCTATGATTTCTATAGGGACTGATTTTCCAGAGGTCATATCACAATAAGCCCCTGCAAAGATCACCATTCTTTTTTTGGATGCTGTATGTGATGGAACCGCGTGAGGACAGTGTGAAACAGTAATACTGCTTGTATACTGAAGGGTAGTTATGAACAATTATTTTTTAGGGTATGTGCACACTATCAGTAAACACTGCAGCTTGGACGCTGTGTACAGCCGCAGCATCCAGATGTTAAAGCATAGTGGATGGGATTTCAAGAAATCCCATGTTCACTATATGTCCGTAGACGGCTGCAGAGACGCACATGTCTCTCCAGACCGCAGCATGTCTATTTATCTTGCGTAGACACGAGTCTCCGCAAGATAAATTTCACCAGTACAACGTATTGGACACAGGCGGAATCACCTGCGTTCAATAGCCGGCAGCGCTTTGGATGCAGCGGACATCTGCTGTGTCCAAAGTGCTGCTAATTACTGACCATGTGCACATACCCATAACGGGGTTGTCCAGGCCTATGGCAAAGTCTTCACTCTATATGACTAGACAAGCTGTGAGGATTCTCCATCGCCGGCGGGAACAGGCGTTCACGTGACTGTTAATATGCGGTATGCATGCGGACAGCCATATTCTGACCAGTCTGCATAACCTCACTCAATATACAGTACTTGTATTGAACGAGGCCAGATGTGTCTCACAATGTGGCCTGATATATGCGTATCGCATATGGCCGCTTGGTCTCAGCACCGTAAAATCCTGACAGCTGCACCTGCTGGGAGGATTCCCAAATCTGCAGTCATATAGAGTGACACACTGTGAAAAATGTTGACAACCCCTTTTAAGAATGCTGGTTTCACAATAATATTTCAGTTAGACAGGCTTCTGATCAAAGGTGAAAAAAGATAATAATAATAATAATAATAAATTTTATTTCTATAGCGTCGACATATTCCGCAGCATTTTACATTTCAGAGGGGACTTGTACAGACAATATACATTACAGCATAACAATAATCACATAGATCATAACAGATACCAAGGGGAATGAGGGCCCTGCTCGCAAGCTTACAATCTATGAGGAAAAAAGGGGAGACACGAAAGGTGGGTGGTAACAGTTACCCTGATTGTATGTGGGTCGCCCCTCACACCCAGGGCAGCGGGGTACTCGGTACCGGGCTGGTGTCAGGGGGAATGTGTCACAGCAGTGGTGACCCGTTCCGTGGCCCTGGGTGACCAATATCAATGGCGGTGATGTTAATGATGTTAAAGTTTATTGGAATAGTTCGTGACGCCACCTGTGGTGTTTGGCAAGCAAGATGTTAAGCCAACGCTGCGTGCAGATCCACTGGGACTGATGGTGTGGTGCAGCAAAGATGATGTAGCTCTCCACAGGTGGAGCTGTAGTCCCAGGGCAGTGTAGGTGCAATGGATGAGGAGAGGCGCAGAATAGTATAGATGCTGGTACCCAGGTGTAGCGGTGCTGGAATAACTGGAGGACACCAGAGTATGCGGTTCCAAAGCTTTACTCACTGCTTGCAGTTCACACAACTGCCTGCCTCCGCACTGTGTTCTTCAGGTCAGGGCCCCAGTCAACCTCCAGGCAGGATAGTATTCTCCTCTCCACACTCCGCCAATATGTGCCTTACTGAACGACTCCTCAAATGCGCCTTTAGGTTCGAAGCACTCCAGTACTTAGTTACCCTGGAATGCCTCTCTCTAGGTGTTCCTAGTCTCTACTTGTATGACAGACAGCTGTAGCCTGCTTGGGGGGCTCCGCTCTGCGTCCCGGCTCACTATCCAAGTGCTGTTGTGTCCCAAGTCTGCGATGGGAGTAAGGCGTTGGTGGCTCACTACTCCTCCGGTGTCTGTTGCCGGACATAAAGATCCAATCAACCTCGGGGACCGGGCCCCTGCCTTTGCGCTCTGGACTGGAAGGGTTCTCTCTCTTTCTCAACCTGCTTCCCACCATCCTTCTATTCTCCTTCGTTCCGATCTGTTCTATCTCTCTTATGGAATCTGTAGTCTCCAGTCTACATCTCTTTCTCCTTCTCTTCCTTCACTGCCCCAGTTCACTGGGGCAGCTGCAGCACTCCTTCCTCCATTCCTTCTTCCAGGGATCCCCACTCTTCACCGAGTGGCTGTTCTCTCCTACTCTGCCTGCCTTCTTCTGCGGACTGACCTGAAATCCTACACCTTCCCTCTCTTTTATATCTAACTCCACCCGCCTCCCCAGCACCTTTCGTGTTACGAAGCAAGGAACAACAAAAGGCACCCTATGACCTTTCCAGCATAAAGCATGGATGGGTCCCTGCTGAACTATCCTGTGTGTGGGGTGCAGGTGTGGGAATGTGGAAGGGAGTTCCCACCCTACCTGGATGGTGGGGTACCACACCTTAGGAGAAGGTGCAGTACCTCTGTGGCGACTGAAGCCTCAGGGGCGCCACATATGGACCAGCCATAATGTTAAGTGTGTAACAGTTCAGATGCAGAGGGCTAATGGAAGCATAAAGCATGTGGGAACATGATGCGGGGAACCTGGTTATGGTAAAAAACTTTTGGCTGTGCCACATAGGGATAGATTAGGTTAATGTGTTGAGGCGGTAGGCCAGTCTGAATAAATGAGTTTTCAGGGCACGCTTAAAATTGTGGGGATTGGGGACTAATCGTATTGACCAGGGAAGTGCATTCCAAAGAATTGGCGCAGCACGTGTATAGTCTTGAAGACGGGAGTAGGAGGTTCTGAGTATTGAGGATGCTAACCTCAGGTCATGAGCAGAATGGAGGGCGCGGGTAGGATGGTATACTGAAACAAGGAAGGAGATGTAGGGTGATGCTGAGCCATGAAGAGCTTTGTGGGTGAGGGTAATAAGTTTGTACTGGATTCTGGAGTGAATGGGTAGCCAGTGTAATGACTGGCACAAGGTAGAGGCATCGGTGTAACGATTGGTGAGAAATATGATCCTGGCAGCAGCATTCAAGACAGATTGGAGGGGGGGAGAGTTTGGTAAGAGGGAGACCGATTAGAAGGGAGTTACAATAGTCGAGACGAGAATGAATAAGAGAAACAGTCAGAGTTTTTGCAGAGTCAAAAGTAAGAAAGGGTCGAATTCTTGAAATGTTTTTGAGGTGCAGATAACAAGAGCGAGCCAGTGATCGGATGTGGGGGACAAAGGAAAACTCAGAGTCAAGTATGACCCCAAGACAGCGGGCATGTTGCTGGGGAGTAATAGTAGAACCACACACGGAAATGGCAATGTCGGGTATAGGTACATTAGTAGCGGGAGGAAACACAAGGAGTTCAGTCTTTGACAGGTTCAGTTTCAGACATAGTGAGGACATGATGTTATACACAGCATTTAGAAAATTGTTGGTGTTTTCTAGAAAGGCTGGCGTGATGTCAGGAGAAGAAGCGTATAATTGGGTGTCGTCAGCATAGAGATGGTACTGGAAACCAAATCTACTGATTGTTTGACCAATAGGGGCAGTATACAAAGAGAAGAGGAGGGGGCCTAGGACTGATCCTTGAGGAACCCCAACAGTAAGGGGAAGATGAGAGGAAGAGGAGCCAGCAAAAGATACAGTAAAGGAGTGGTCAGAGAGATAGGAGGAGAACCAGGAGAGAACGGTGTCCTTGAGGCCAATGGAATGGAGCATAGTGAGGAGAAGCTGATGATCCACAGTGTTGAATGCTGCAGAGAGATCCAAGAGAATTAGCATGGAGTAATGACCCTTTGATTTAGCTGTTAGTAGATCATTAGAGACTTTATTGAGGGCAGTTTCAGTAGAGTGTAAAGAGCGGAAACCGGATTGGAGAGGGTCGAGAAGAGAGTTTTCTGAGAGATAGCGGATAAGATGGGAGTGGACCAGGCGTTCCAGGAGTTTAGAGATGAAGGGAAGATTAGAAACAGGTCTATAGTTAGCGGCACAGTTTTGGTCAAGGGATGGTTTTTTAACTAGTGGATGTATGATGGCATGCTTAAATGAGGAGGAAAAGATAAGAGAAGAGAGAGAGAGGTTAAATATTTTAGTTAGGTGAGGGGTGACAGCAGGGGAAAGGGGCTGGAGTAGATGTGACGGAAATGGGTCACTGGTGCAAGTGGTTGGGCGAGAAGATGCAAGGAGCCTGCTTACTTCTTCTTCTGTGACTGGTTCAAAATCAGAGAGTGAGCTAGATGCAGTGGGGGAGGGAGGACAGTGCATGGTATGAGGTGATTGGGAGATAATTTCCTGTTGGATCTGGTCAATTTCTTCATTGAAGTAATTGGCCAGATCGTCAGCTCGAAGCTCCGTGGTTGGGGCCTGTACTCTTGGGTTGAGTAGAGAATGAAAAGTGTCAAAGAGAACTTTAGGGTTATTGGACAGTGAAGTGATGAGGGTGTTGAAGTAGGTTTGTTTTGAGAGGTGAAGGGCAGTGTTGTATGTTCGAAGCATAAACTTATGATGGATGAAATCTTCGGGTAGGTTGGATTTTCTCCACAGACTTTCGGCGCACCTGGAGCACCGCTGCAGGAAACGTGTTTGCAGGGTGTGCCAGGGTTGTCGCCGTCTGTGTTGTGGTGTTCTAGGTATAGGAGGAGCAAATTCATCCAGGGCACTTTGAAGTGTTTCATTGTAATGCTTCAATGCAGAATCAGGACATGAGAGGGAGGAGATAGGGGCCAATGAAGACTGCAAGTTCTTCATAAGTTTCTGGGTGTTAATGGCCTGTATGTTTCTATAAATATGGACAGTGGGGGTGACCTGAGCAGCCTGGCGGTTCTTGATAGAGAATGAAAGAAGGTTGTGGTCAGAGAGCGGGAGAGGGGAGTTTGCAAAATCATCCACTGCACAAAGCCGAGAGAAGACCAAGTCGAGGGAGTTTCCATCTTCATGCGTTGGAGAATTAGTAAGCTGCAAAAGGCCAAATGAGGAGGTTAGAGATAAAAGGTGAGTAGCAGATGGGGAGAGTGGAAGAGCAATGGGGATATTGAAATCTCCCATTATGAGGGTAGGGATGTCACAGGAGAGAAAATGTGGAAGCCAAGTGGCAAAATGATCCAGGAACTGAAGGGAGGGGCCGGGAGGACGATATACCACCGCCACTCGCATGGAGAAGGGGGTGAAGAGTCTGACGGCATGGACCTCAAAAGAAGGAAAGACAAGTGAGGGTACTTGAGGGATAACCTGAAAGGTACATTTTGATGATAGGAGCAGACCAACGCCTCCACCTGCTCTATTGTCTGATCTTGGGGATCATCCTAAAGGACGAATAATCACAGTCATCCATCTAGTCCATGTAACAGAGCCCAAGTTAGACGTGTTGTCTAGTCAGGTAATACTGATCACCCCTCTGCAGGTTAAATAATCATTCTGAGACTTGAGTAGAGTAATGTTTGGATTCAGCTTTACTGGGAGCTCAAGCAGTTGACACATGACTGTAAGTATGCTTTTACCAACCAGATTCTCATCCATTTTTCTCAAAGGGGTTATCTAGTCTAAATCCACGAGTCTGCATTCACGCTATATGTCAATAGTAAGTATATTGCAAGTGTGAATATGGCCGGGTCAGAGCTGGACTGGCCATCTGGCAATTCTAGCAAATAGCAGAATGGCCTGTCTGGTCATGGGCCAACATTGCCTGCTATGTTGTAAACAGAATTGGTGTTCTCAAGACACCCATACTGTTAAGAGTTGTGACGGAGCACAAAGTCGCCGACTCCGTCGCTTATCCCAGCAGGCCACGGGTATCATTAGAAATATTGGTCATGTTGTAATTCTTGCTTTGCTCCATCCAGGGGAATATTAGTAATATATTCCATCTGGTGCTTGGGGATATGAACAGCATGGGCCTGTATGATTTCAAATGCCAGGGCTGAATTTCAGTCCCAGTCTGTACCTGGGCCGGGTGTATGCATATTGACTACTCGCAGTCACGAGACCAACTGACCGTCATTCCCAGCTCTGAACCAAAGAATCCACAAAGTGTGCAGTGTGTACAGTGTGAGGATTCACAAGTCTGCGGTCATATAGAGTGACAAAGAGTAAATGCAGACTTGGGGATTTAGACAACCCCTTTAAGGCTTCTTTCACACTTCAGTCTTTTGGCGTCAGTCAAAATCCTTCAAAGTGTGAAAAAATGGATCCAGTGAAGATTGGCTAAAAACTGAAGCACCGGATCTGTTTTTTTGACGGATCCGTCGAAGTTGCAGATTTTGGAATTTAAAGGAGGAGAGAGAGAGACAATTTTGCTGTGCCAGAACGGCTTTTTGAGTTAAATTAAATGAATGAAAAATCTTGTGGGCATGCTCAGTTTAAAAAACGGAATCCATCACTTGATTCCGTCATGTGACGGACGGTGACGGATCTGCCGCCCATAGTCATCCATTATAGCAAACAACGGACTGCGACGGATCCGTCACCATCCGTCTTTTCAACGCAGACAAAAAAGTTACTATGTCCGTTGTATCCAGGCGACGGATGCTGAAATTTCGAAGGAACGGTCAAATGACGGATGCAATGGATGGCCATCCATTGCAATCCGTCCTTAATGCAAGTCTATGAGAAAAAAAACGGATTCCGCTAAAAAAAGATCCGTTTTTTTCAAAAAAGGGCAGATTTCGACTGACGTCAAAAGACTGAAGTGTGACAAGTGCTTGAACCACCTAATAAAGTCCAATCTGAAGATTGCATTCTTTTAGTAATCAGCACTGGTGACTAAACATTTTCACTGGGTGGAAAACCCCTATAATAAGGATGTGCTGAGTATAAACTATAACTATTAGGCCAGGATAACACTACCGTATGTGATGCGAGAAACTCGCATGAGTCTCTCGCATTAACACCAGGCGCTGCCGCCGGCACACAGGAGCGGAGCAGCTGCTGCATAGAAATACATAAAGTCACACTATTGTTTAATCTGGATGTGAACCTGCTTTTCATCTTGTTCTTGATTACCACACACCAACTGCTTGATCAATACTGTTTACATTATTATCACCATATCCTATATTGACCAGTTTTTTCGGCTTTACAGCTAAGGTGTATATTATGCTTTTCTGTATCAGCTTAGTGCATTGTGAGGTTTTACAGGCAGCTAAGAATAATGTAACCATATGAATAACGACTGATACAGATCCATATTCACTTACAGTGAGTATTGTAGCACAGCCAGATAGGACAGGGTTAAACCCAAACTCTGCAGGCTCTGATTATTAGCACCTGGCTGCTCTGCATATAATCGGGCTAGGTGCTCACATTAGTCAATCTGCTTGGGAAAAGCTGACCAGAGTGGGTGATAGTGGAGCTGAAGAGAAACTGCACAGGCTGTGTGCACCAAACTGCAAGTATCACTGGTTACTGTGGACAATAGCTGTTTTGTTTGACCGAACTGAGACTAGCTCAGCCGTGCCTGAGTAGCCAGGGTATATATTGTGTAGTCAGCCCCTGGATAAGGCTAGGGATTTATGCTTATGGTTTTGTTTTTTTGGTCCTTTACAACCTGTGGAAAAAATGTCACATTATTCCACAAGAAACCTGTGCCTGTGTGCAGAGCCACCATAAGAGCATTACTGCCCTTACTAGTGTATGGAGCATGGTGAGCAGAAGCAAAGAGAGGGGCGGTGTACTTCTTCTTACTGGGCTCCAGGGGCAGGATTCGGCCAGGTCAGTAAAGGAACGCATGTCCGAGGACACACAATAAGTTAAAATCTATGCACAGCTATAGCTTTCTGCACGGCAATAGTTTAAAGCTGCCAGTCAATCAGAGGCCGGCAGCTGATGTCAGCATGTTATGTCATTGCCATGCACTGGCGCATCAAATGAATGAGGAAGAGGATGCTGCTGGACCGCGGCCAGGTAAAAAGAAGCTTTTATTCTACTGAAAGCTGCCATATGGGGGCTGGGATAGTAGAGTAGAAGTTGGGGAATGTGCTATGGAAGTGATCAGCTATTGAGCACTGTGTGCTTATTTTCTGCAGAGACGAGTCCTGGCTGGAAGAAGTGATGTCAGTCTGCACTGGATGAAGAAGAAAAAGAGAAGTTGAAGGACTTCAAAAACAAATTTCACTGATGAGTCAGTGTATTGCATACAACATACAGAGCTCCTGTTTATAATGTCACTGCTGATCACCATTACCTGCACACCGACACTATATACAGAGCTCCTGTGTATAATGTCACTGGTGATCACTGTATTACTTGTACACTGTATACTATATACAGAGCCCCTGTGCATAATGTCACTAGTGATCCCTGTATTAACTGTACACTTACACTATACACTGCATACTATGTATAGAGTTCCTGTGTATAATGGTAATATTAGTATTGTGGTTTTTTTTTTTTAATTAATGATGAGTTTTGTAGTATTCGGTCACTGTGGTCTGGTCATGGTGTGGCGATATTTATCCCTTGTATGTAATATTATTCGGACATTACAGTGCCTTGTGAAAGTATTCAGCCCCCTGGAACTTTTCCCACATATCATGCTTAAAACATAAAGATACGAAATATACATTTTTGGTGAAGAATCAACAACAAGTGGGACACAATGATGAAATTTATTGGTTATTTTAAATTTTTGGGGAAATTCAAAAACTGAAAAGTGGGGCGTGCAATATTATTAGGCCCCATTACTTTCAGTGCAGCAAACTCACTCCAGAAGTTCATTGTGGATCCCTGAATGATCCAATGTTCTCCTAAAATGATTAATGATGATAAATATAATCCACCTGTGTGTAAACAAGTCTCCGTATAAATGCACCTGCTCTGTGATAATCTCAGGGTTCTGTTTGAAGCACAGAGAGAATCATGAAGACCAAGAAACACAACAGGCAGGTCCATGATACTATTGTGGAGAAGTTTAAAGCTGGATTTGGATACAAAATGATTTCCAAAACGTTAAACATCCCAAGGAGCACTGTGCAAGCGATCATATTGAAATGGAAGGAGTATCATACCACTGCAAATCTACCAAGACCCGGCTATCCCTCTAAACTTTCATCTCAAACAAGGAGAAGACTGATCAGAGATGCAGCCAAGAGTCCCATGATCACTCTGGATGAACTGCAGAGATCTATAGCGGAGGTGGGACAGTCTGTCCATAGGACAACAATCAGTCATACACTGCACAAATCTAGCCTTTATGGAGTGGCAAGAAGAGAGCCATTTCTCAAAGATATCCATAAAAAGTGTCATTTAAAGTTTGCAACAAGCCACCTGGGAGACACACCAAACATGTGGAAGAAGGTGCTCTGGTCAGATGAAACCAAAATTGAACATTTTGGCATAAAGGCAACACAGCTCATCACCATGAACACACCATCCTAACCGTCAAACATGGTGGTGGCAGGATCATGGCTTGTGGTGGTAGCATCATGGTTTGGGCCTGCTTTTCTTCAGCAGGGACAGGGAAGATGGTTAAATTTGATGGGAAGATGGATGGAGCCAAATACAGGACCATTCTTGAAGAAAACCTGTTGGGAGTCTGAAAAGACCTGAGACTGTGACGGAGATTTGTCTTCCCACAAGACAATGATCCCAAACATGAAGCAAAATCTACAATGGAAAGGTTTACAAATAAACGTATCCAGGTGTTAGAATGTCAAAATCGAGACCTGAAAACAATCGAGAATCTATGGAAAGAGCTGAAAACTACTGTTCACAAACGATCTCCATCAAAGCTCACTGAGCGCAAGCTGTTTGCCAAGGAAGAATGGGCAAGAATTTCAGTCTCTCGATGTACCAAAACTGATACAGACATACCCCAAGCAACTTGCAGCTGTAATCGCAGCAAAAGGTGGCGCAACAATGTATTAAGTTAAAGGGGCCAAATAATATTGCACGCCCCACTTTTCAGTTTCTGAATCTTAACAAAAAATTAAAATAACCAATAACTTTCGTTCAACTTCACAATTGTGTCCCACTTGTTGTTGATTCTTCACCAAAAATTTACATTTGGTATCTTTATGTTTTGAAGCATGATATGTGGGAAAAGGTTGAAAAGTTCCAGGGGGCTGAATACTTTCGCAAGGCACTGTATGTGGTTCGGCTATTGTAATACAGTATTTGTTCCTTTTATGTGGTATTATTCGGTCACTACGTGGTTTCGTCATAGTGTGATGGTATTTGTCCTTTGAATGTGGTATTATTAGTAATTTTAAAAAATGTTTGACACATACTTACAGAAAAATAAATAAAATGTACCTAAAAAGATTATTAGGTATTTTAAGAAATGTTTAATAGTTTAGAGTAGGGTCCGGCCAAAACAGTTTACCTTGCTGTTTGTGGTGGCGGCTTAAAAAAATCTTTTGGCCAAAACAAAAGCTGCTGGCTGTGAATGTGATATGGTGTTAGATGGTAACTGTTATAAGGTATGTCTCCACGGGGCATGCTGGCAGCACTTTGGGCAAAGCGGAAACATGCTCTGCCCAAAGTGCCGCCCCCCTTTGTATGCGACTTGATACCGCATGTGTTCATTGAACATATGCAGAATCACCGCATCGTACCCATAGACAGGGTTATTTACAGTCATATGTTAAAGTTTGGGCACCCCTATTAATGTTAACCTTTTTTCTTTATAACAATTTTGGTTTTTGCAACAGCTATTTCAGTTTCATATATCTAATAACTGATGGACTCAGTTATATTTCTGGATTCAAATGAGGTTTATTGTACAGAAAATGTGCAATCTGCATTTTAACAAAATTTGACCGGTGCAAAAGTATGGGCACCTCAACATAAAAGTGACATTAATATTTCGTAGATCCTCCTTTTGCAAAAATAACAGCCTCTAGTCGCTTCCTGTAGCTATTAATGAGTTCCTGGATGAAGGTATTTGTGACCATTCCTGTTTACAAAACAATTCCAGTTAAGTTTGATGGTCGCCGAGCATGGACAGCCCGCTTCAAATCATCCCACAGATGTTCAATGATATTCAGGTCTGGGGACTGGGATGGCCATTCCAGAACATTGTAATTGTTCCTCTGCATGAATGCCTGAGTAGATTTGGAGCGGTGTTTTGGATCATTGTCTTGCTGAAATATCCATCCCCTGCATAACTTCAACTTTGTTGCACATTATTGTCAAGAATCTGCTGATACTGAGTTGAATCCATGCGACCCTCAACTTTAACAAGATTCCCAGTGTCAGCATTGGCCACACAGCCCCAAAGCATGATGGAACCTCCACCAAATTTTACTGTGGGTAGCAAGTGTTTTCTTGGAATGCTGTGTTTTTTAGCCTCCATGCATAACGCCTTTTTGTATGACCAAACAACTCAATCTTTGTTTCATCAGTCCACAGGACCTTCTTCCAAAATGTAACTGGCTTGTCCAAATGTGCTTTTGCATACCTCAGGCGACTGTGCTTGTGGCGTGCTTGCAGAAACGGCTTCTTTTGCATCACTCTCCCATACAGCTTCTCCTTGTGCAAAGTGGCTGTATTGTTGACCGATGCACAGTGACACCATCTGCAGCAAGATGATGCTGCAGGTCTTTGGAGGTGGTCTGTGGATTGTCCTTGACTGTTCTCACCATTCTTCTTCTCTGCCTTTCTGATATTTTTCTTGGCCTGCCACTTCTGGGCTTAACAAGAACTGTACCTGTGTTCTTCCATTTCCTTACTATGTTCCTCACAGTGGAAATTGACAGGTTAAATCTCTGAGACAACTTTTTGTATCCTTCCCCTGAAAAGCTATGTTGAATAATCTTTGTTTTCAGATCATTTGAGAGTTGTTTTGAGGAGCCCATGATGCCACTCTTCACAGGAGAATCAAATAGGAGAACTACTTGCAAGTGGCCACCTTAAATACCTTTTCTCATGATTTGATACACCTGGCTATGAAGTTCAAAGCTCAATGAGGTTACAAAACCAATTTAGTGCTTCAGTAAGTCAGTAAAAAGTAGTTAGGAGTGTTCAAATCAAGAAAATGATAAGGGTGCCCATACTTTTGCACCGGTCAAATTTTGTTTAAATGCAGATTGCACATTTTCTGTACAATAAACCTCATTTGAATCCAGAAATATAACTGAGTCCATCAGTTATTAGATATATGAAACTGAAATAGCTGTTGCAAAAACCAAAATTGTTAGAAAGAAAAAAGGTTAACATTAATAGGGGTGCCCAAACTTTAACACATGACTGTATCTTGCGGAGAGGGAGCGTCTCCACAAGATAAATAGACATGCTGCGGTCAGGAAAGACTCACTGCATGTCCATATACGCAGGGCCGCCGGATGCAGCCCTGCACGCATAGTGGAGACAGGATTTCATAAAATCCCCTCCAATATGCTGTAACATTTGGATGCTGCAGCTGTACGCAGCGTCCAATCCACAGCAAATAGTGAATGTTTCCGGACCATGGAAACATACCCTAAAAGTGTGAATGGTGAGGACATGGTGCAGAAGTGGAGTTTTTCCAAGACTAGACAGTGGGACTGTGTATAATGTCACTGGTGATCCCTGTATTACCTGTATACTTACACTACTGTATATACAGAGCTCTTTGGTATAATGGCCCTTATGGTAATATTAGTATTGTGTTTTTTTAAATTAATGATCAGTATTGTAGTATCTGGTCACTATGTGGTCTGGTCATGGTGTGGTGGCATTTATCCCTTGTATGTAATATTATTTGGTCATTATATTGTGGTAATATGTGGTCCAGCCATGGTATGACAGAATTTGTTCCTTGTATGTGGTATTAGTCATTTTTAAAAATGTACCTAAAGAGCATTGAATATTTTAAGAAATGTTTAATAGAGTAGGGCCCGATCAAAAGAGTCTTCCTTGTGGTGGGGCTTAAAAAATCGATGGCTGTATGTGATCTGGTGTTCGATGGGAACTACTAATGTGTGATTGGTGAGGACGTGATGCAGAAGTGGAGTTTTTCCAAGACTGGGCAGGGGACTGTAGAATATGGGGCTCCAAAATTCCTGGTGACAGCCCTGCCTGTGTGAATGCTACCTAATGTCTGATAGTAAGAAATCCTTCATTGTGTGGGTTTATATAATAGTATTTATGCACTCATAGAAATATAGATCTATGTCGCTTAAAGTATCCTCTAAAGAAAGCAGCACTATACAAAACTGACACTGCAAACGAGAGCACGCTTCAGAGTATCGACCCAGTATCCTCCATATATACATGGCCCATCCTTTGTCACACTGGAGGGATGAGACCCATAGATGGGTGTCTGTCAATTTGGTAGACAGCACTAAATTATAATACATATAATGGGTGAGAGATACAGACAACCATCTGGATACTAACTAGTAGTCTGCCACGAATGGCACCCATTTCTTCTTATACCAGAAACAGACTGGATAGATTCAATGTATCTGCAGTTTCCATCTGCTATGTGGCCATTGCCCTTTGTTCACATAGGTCCCTGTTCAAACAAGGTGGCTCTTCTTCCTATACTATTATTTATTACTTCCATACCATCTTTTTTATATACTAGATATATCTGTAATTCTGCTTATTTTGCCTATATTTTACTATTGAGAAACCAGAGCAATCTTCAAATTATCTACAAGCTTATACAGCCTGTGCCGGAGTGTGAGCATTCCCCACTCCAATATGGCAGGTACATATAACTGAGTGCAGTAGACATGCACAGATTGAGGGCAGCTCCCTGATCTAATATGGCGCCACACAACTTGATGGAGAGAAGAGAGCATGTGCAAATCAGTCAGTGCCGGGGTGTACACTGACAGCTTGGGGCCCCTGTGCAAAAAAAAATGTTTGGGCCCCTCTATGTTTATGGCAACCAAGCTACAGATATTTGTCTCCTCTCAATATGAATATTACTGTCCCCTATTACATGATGCCCTCTTATGTACAGCACCATCCCTTACATATCGGAATCTCGTTATTTAGAGCATCCTGTTTTATTATAGTATCCACTCTTGTTATATAAAAACTGAAGTGATTGCTGATGGAAGTTGGTAAAGCTTCTTTTCTGATAGCAAAGTATGATTAACTGGTGAGATGTTGCACCATCAGCAGTCATGTTATATCTAACAAGAGAGGACACTGTAGTAAAGAGAGAGCGCTGTGATTAACAAAAATAACAAGAAAGCAATATGTAAAGAACGGTGCTATATATAAGAAGATATAATACTTTGTAATAATGGGACAATAATGTACATAAAAACAGAGGACGCAACATATTAGGGGACTGTCCCATACATAACTAAAGAGGATGGTACGTAATCAGGGATGCCCCTTCCTGGGATAATGTCCCCCATACTGGGTCCATTCCTGGGATAGTGTGCCCCTTCCTGGGATAATGTCCCCCATACTGGGAC
This sequence comes from Dendrobates tinctorius, assembly GCF_039654945.1. Lineage (NCBI taxonomy): Eukaryota > Metazoa > Chordata > Amphibia > Anura > Dendrobatidae > Dendrobates > Dendrobates tinctorius. The sequence continues at coordinate 229,023 of NW_027361915.1, read as the reverse complement.
CATTCCTGGGATAGTGTGCCCCTTCCTGGGATAATGTCCCCCATACTGGGACCATTCCTGGGATAGTGTGCCCCTTCCTGGGATAATGTCCCCCATACTGGGACCATTCCTGGGATAGTGTGCCCCTTCCTGGGATAATGTGTTCTGTTCTCCAATACATAAAAAAATACTACTCGTCTTCCCCCTACGCTGCCTGGTGTTCGCTTCTACAGCCGCTGCAGTTGACTTCAGCATCCTCGCCATGGTGCATGATGTCGATGCCATGTGTCACCAGTCACGGGCACGCCGACGTCAGCTACCAGTCTCTGATAGGCCACTGGCATGTATTGCAGCTCAGTGAGCCAGCGGGTCCCCTGCACCACAAAACATTTCAGCAGAATGTGGCTCCAAGGACTTGCATCCAGCTGATATAGTCGTTGGTGTTGGCGTGCCCCCTCCACCTCTAGGCCCCTGGTGTAGTGAGTAGCTGGGATCACTGACATCACACTTGAGCCTAGAGCACATTCTATGTATATTACTACCGTCAGCAGTTATATGAGCAATCATTAATTATAACACTTGTGTTATCACATTATCTCTATCAAGCAATTAAGGTTTTAATATTATATGCACAATACCTGTGAACTGGCACAGGATGAAAATCAGTTATTGTTATATGCTTAATGACTCATGAGGAGATTGATATTATTGCACTGTATACATATGCAGGGCCAGCGTCAGCTCTTGGGTAAGTGTCAGGGCCCTGAGCAGGCTGGGGGGCCCACTCACCATTGGGGACACCAGCACGCTATGGGGACCGGTGCCAGCACCCACAAGTTGGCCCCCCCGCTTGCTTAGGGCCCAAGTACTAGTAATACTTACCTCTCCCTGTTCTTCCGCTGCAGTGTCTTCCACATCTTCTCACTCTGGGATGTTTCAGGTCAGATGGTGCGATGATGTGACTAGTGTGCTCCCTCTTCTCTGAACAGTCACAGTGCAAAAAGCCGGACGACTGCAATGCTGAGGAGTCTGGAGCAGAGCAGCGGCCAGCGAGGAGAGGTGAGCATTTCATTTTTTTTACGCTTGGTGCAATATATTGGACTCATATATACTGGAGCATTGTATGGGGCCCATCATATACTGGAGCATTATATGGGGCCCACGATCCTGTATGGAGAGCTATGTGGAACCCATAATACTGGAGCCCAACACCGGAACTGCTGTAACCCACCAACCTACTGTCTCCTTCCCCACCATCCTGTAGCATGTAAGCCCGAAAGGGCAGGGTCCTCTCCCCTCTGTATCAGTCTGTCATTGTTAGTTTACTGTAAGTGATATCTGTAATTTGTATGTAACCCCTTATGTACAGCACCATGGAATCAATGGTGCTATATAAATAAATAATAATACTGTATAGAGGACTAAACTGTCCGGTTTCTGAGCTAAATAGTTATTACTCATGTAATGTAAGAAGTAAGTGAAATCTTTGGCATTGTTCTATACCTATATTTCTCTGCCGTATCTGTGTATCGTGGTATGTCTTAAAGGGACCCACTGAGACCATTTCCCCAGGGCCCATGAAAACCTGGAGCCGGCCCTGTACATATCAACTATTCTTTCCTGATGTATATTGATTGATCACTGATTATACAGTGTAACCTATATGTACTGTGCTTATACTCTGTGAATGTTGATGGCTTGAGAAAGGTTCACAGTTTGAAAAGTTGAAATGTCGCGCATATCTGGGTGAATAAAGACCACAGTTTATTTCACGATCTCATGCCTGGAGTGCTGCTATATTTTTTTTTTTTTTGCCATGTATCTACATCAATCTATATTCATATGGTTACATTTCTATATGAAAAACAGCTGCATACATGTGTCCATATATATATATATATATATATAATCAGTGTATAATACACAGACTTGATTATTCTGACACAAGCATCCTGGCTGAATGTGGCATGTAATACAAGAGTGTACTATTTCTTGACCAAATGTGTAACTTTCCATGACCCTAACTGGATTCCCATGGAGTCCTGTAAATCTTTTTATTCGGCTTTACAGTACACTGCATTATATACTGATTCTGGGTTACACAATGATTTTGGCCATGGCACAGGTTGTGCAGCATAAAATCATTGTAAGCTGCTGCTACATGACATAGCAGCAGAAATAAAGTGATTAGGGTCACAACACATCCCCTGGGTACCACGACAAGCAGATTGAAAAAAAAATCAGAACTTGTCCCACCACTGCAGGGGTCGCAATGTGACCCTCCTCACCTGTATCAGAGGCATGAAGAGAAGTTTGGCAGCTTGATCTATGCTGTAACTAAACATCATTTTGCTTCAGCATGTGTTTATGGGATAACGTTCCTGCCGTGCACGTCACTGTCAGCTGCTATCTCCACGGTGCAACACACTTGGATGCACATACACCTGACGTGGGGGTCCCCCTTCAGTATGGACCCGGTTGCACCCTCTGTAATTGCAATCATTACACCCATGAGTAATAGAGGACATGTGACAGTGCTATCACCATTGTGGTGTGAGGTGTAGTGATCGGTGCTGAACTGCCACAGATGGAAGCACAGGATCACTACTCAGTCAGTTTCAGTGCTGGAATGAATGATAGTATCTGCCCCAGCACTAATCTTAAAAGCCAATGATTGTGTAGTGCGTGGGAAGAGGGCAGCGCTGGAGGAGAGTTTAGGGGAAAAAAAGCAGAGCAATTTGCCTAGTGTGGGGAGCAGCATGTAATCAAACTCCGTGCAGGCAATAAAGTGAAATTCAGGGTGTCATAAATTCAATAGAGGTGAAACTAGCTTTATTAATACATTAGAATGTTATTTTTTAATGCTGGCAGTATATCTCGGGCTGCGGCTGGCAGTATATCTCGGGCTGCGGCTGGCAGTATATCTCGGGCTGCGGCTGGCAGTATATCTCGGGCTGCGGCTGGCAGTATATCTCGGGCTGCGGCTGGCAGTATATCTCGGGCTGCGGCTGGCAGTATATCTCGGGCTGCGGCTGGCAGTATATCTCGGGCTGCGGCTGGCAGTATATCTCGGGCTGCGGCTGGCAGTATATCTCGGGCTGCGGCTGGCAGTATATCTCGGGCTGCGGCTGGCAGTATATCTCGGGCTGCGGCTGGCAGTATATCTCGGGCTGCGGCTGGCAGTATATCTCGGGCTGCGGCTGGCAGTATATCTCGGGCTGCGGCTGGCAGTATATCTCGGGCTGCGGCTGGCAGTATATCTCGGGCTGCGGCTGGCAGTATATCTCGGGCTGCGGCTGGCAGTATATCTCGGGCTGCGGCTGGCAGTATATCTCGGGCTGCGGCTGGCAGTATATCTCGGGCTGCGGCTGGCAGTATATCTCGGGCTGCGGCTGGCAGTATATCTCGGGCTGCGGCTGGCAGTATATCTCGGGCTGCGGCTGGCAGTATATCTCGGGCTGCGGCTGGCAGTATATCTCGGGCTGCGGCTGGCAGTATATCTCGGGCTGCGGCTGGCAGTATATCTCGGGCTGCGGCTGGCAGTATATCTCGGGCTGCGGCTGGCAGTATATCTCGGGCTGCGGCTGGCAGTATATCTCGGGCTGCGGCTGGCAGTATATCTCGGGCTGCGGCTGGCAGTATATCTCGGGCTGCGGCTGGCAGTATATCTCGGGCTGCGGCTGGCAGTATATCTCGGGCTGCGGCTGGCAGTATATCTCGGGCTGCGGCTGGCAGTATATCTCGGGCTGCGGCTGGCAGTATATCTCGGGCTGCGGCTGGCAGTATATCTCGGGCTGCGGCTGGCAGTATATCTCGGGCTGCGGCTGGCAGTATATCTCGGGCTGCGGCTGGCAGTATATCTCGGGCTGCGGCTGGCAGTATATCTCGGGCTGCGGCTGGCAGTATATCTCGGGCTGCGGCTGGCAGTATATCTCGGGCTGCGGCTGGCAGTATATCTCGGGCTGCGGCTGGCAGTATATCTCGGGCTGCGGCTGGCAGTATATCTCGGGCTGCGGCTGGCAGTATATCTCGGGCTGCGGCTGGCAGTATATCTCGGGCTGCGGCTGGCAGTATATCTCGGGCTGCGGCTGGCAGTATATCTCGGGCTGCGGCTGGCAGTATATCTCGGGCTGCGGCTGGCAGTATATCTCGGGCTGCGGCTGGCAGTATATCTCGGGCTGCGGCTGGCAGTATATCTCGGGCTGCGGCTGGCAGTATATCTCGGGCTGCGGCTGGCAGTATATCTCGGGCTGCGGCTGGCAGTATATCTCGGGCTGCGGCTGGCAGTATATCTCGGGCTGCGGCTGGCAGTATATCTCGGGCTGCGGCTGGCAGTATATCTCGGGCTGCGGCTGGCAGTATATCTCGGGCTGCGGCTGGCAGTATATCTCGGGCTGCGGCTGGCAGTATATCTCGGGCTGCGGCTGGCAGTATATCTCGGGCTGCGGCTGGCAGTATATCTCGGGCTGCGGCTGGCAGTATATCTCGGGCTGCGGCTGGCAGTATATCTCGGGCTGCGGCTGGCAGTATATCTCGGGCTGCGGCTGGCAGTATATCTCGGGCTGCGGCTGGCAGTATATCTCGGGCTGCGGCTGGCAGTATATCTCGGGCTGCGGCTGGCAGTATATCTCGGGCTGCGGCTGGCAGTATATCTCGGGCTGCGGCTGGCAGTATATCTCGGGCTGCGGCTGGCAGTATATCTCGGGCTGCGGCTGGCAGTATATCTCGGGCTGCGGCTGGCAGTATATCTCGGGCTGCGGCTGGCAGTATATCTCGGGCTGCGGCTGGCAGTATATCTCGGGCTGCGGCTGGCAGTATATCTCGGGCTGCGGCTGGCAGTATATCTCGGGCTGCGGCTGGCAGTATATCTCGGGCTGCGGCTGGCAGTATATCTCGGGCTGCGGCTGGCAGTATATCTCGGGCTGCGGCTGGCAGTATATCTCGGGCTGCGGCTGGCAGTATATCTCGGGCTGCGGCTGGCAGTATATCTCGGGCTGCGGCTGGCAGTATATCTCGGGCTGCGGCTGGCAGTATATCTCGGGCTGCGGCTGGCAGTATATCTCGGGCTGCGGCTGGCAGTATATCTCGGGCTGCGGCTGGCAGTATATCTCGGGCTGCGGCTGGCAGTATATCTCGGGCTGCGGCTGGCAGTATATCTCGGGCTGCGGCTGGCAGTATATCTCGGGCTGCGGCTGGCAGTATATCTCGGGCTGCGGCTGGCAGTATATCTCGGGCTGCGGCTGGCAGTATATCTCGGGCTGCGGCTGGCAGTATATCTCGGGCTGCGGCTGGCAGTATATCTCGGGCTGCGGCTGGCAGTATATCTCGGGCTGCGGCTGGCAGTATATCTCGGGCTGCGGCTGGCAGTATATCTCGGGCTGCGGCTGGCAGTATATCTCGGGCTGCGGCTGGCAGTATATCTCGGGCTGCGGCTGGCAGTATATCTCGGGCTGCGGCTGGCAGTATATCTCGGGCTGCGGCTGGCAGTATATCTCGGGCTGCGGCTGGCAGTATATCTCGGGCTGCGGCTGGCAGTATATCTCGGGCTGCGGCTGGCAGTATATCTCGGGCTGCGGCTGGCAGTATATCTCGGGCTGCGGCTGGCAGTATATCTCGGGCTGCGGCTGGCAGTATATCTCGGGCTGCGGCTGGCAGTATATCTCGGGCTGCGGCTGGCAGTATATCTCGGGCTGCGGCTGGCAGTATATCTCGGGCTGCGGCTGGCAGTATATCTCGGGCTGCGGCTGGCAGTATATCTCGGGCTGCGGCTGGCAGTATATCTCGGGCTGCGGCTGGCAGTATATCTCGGGCTGCGGCTGGCAGTATATCTCGGGCTGCGGCTGGCAGTATATCTCGGGCTGCGGCTGGCAGTATATCTCGGGCTGCGGCTGGCAGTATATCTCGGGCTGCGGCTGGCAGTATATCTCGGGCTGCGGCTGGCAGTATATCTCGGGCTGCGGCTGGCAGTATATCTCGGGCTGCGGCTGGCAGTATATCTCGGGCTGCGGCTGGCAGTATATCTCGGGCTGCGGCTGGCAGTATATCTCGGGCTGCGGCTGGCAGTATATCTCGGGCTGCGGCTGGCAGTATATCTCGGGCTGCGGCTGGCAGTATATCTCGGGCTGCGGCTGGCAGTATATCTCGGGCTGCGGCTGGCAGTATATCTCGGGCTGCGGCTGGCAGTATATCTCGGGCTGCGGCTGGCAGTATATCTCGGGCTGCGGCTGGCAGTATATCTCGGGCTGCGGCTGGCAGTATATCTCGGGCTGCGGCTGGCAGTATATCTCGGGCTGCGGCTGGCAGTATATCTCGGGCTGCGGCTGGCAGTATATCTCGGGCTGCGGCTGGCAGTATATCTCGGGCTGCGGCTGGCAGTATATCTCGGGCTGCGGCTGGCAGTATATCTCGGGCTGCGGCTGGCAGTATATCTCGGGCTGCGGCTGGCAGTATATCTCGGGCTGCGGCTGGCAGTATATCTCGGGCTGCGGCTGGCAGTATATCTCGGGCTGCGGCTGGCAGTATATCTCGGGCTGCGGCTGGCAGTATATCTCGGGCTGCGGCTGGCAGTATATCTCGGGCTGCGGCTGGCAGTATATCTCGGGCTGCGGCTGGCAGTATATCTCGGGCTGCGGCTGGCAGTATATCTCGGGCTGCGGCTGGCAGTATATCTCGGGCTGCGGCTGGCAGTATATCTCGGGCTGCGGCTGGCAGTATATCTCGGGCTGCGGCTGGCAGTATATCTCGGGCTGCGGCTGGCAGTATATCTCGGGCTGCGGCTGGCAGTATATCTCGGGCTGCGGCTGGCAGTATATCTCGGGCTGCGGCTGGCAGTATATCTCGGGCTGCGGCTGGCAGTATATCTCGGGCTGCGGCTGGCAGTATATCTCGGGCTGCGGCTGGCAGTATATCTCGGGCTGCGGCTGGCAGTATATCTCGGGCTGCGGCTGGCAGTATATCTCGGGCTGCGGCTGGCAGTATATCTCGGGCTGCGGCTGGCAGTATATCTCGGGCTGCGGCTGGCAGTATATCTCGGGCTGCGGCTGGCAGTATATCTCGGGCTGCGGCTGGCAGTATATCTCGGGCTGCGGCTGGCAGTATATCTCGGGCTGCGGCTGGCAGTATATCTCGGGCTGCGGCTGGCAGTATATCTCGGGCTGCGGCTGGCAGTATATCTCGGGCTGCGGCTGGCAGTATATCTCGGGCTGCGGCTGGCAGTATATCTCGGGCTGCGGCTGGCAGTATATCTCGGGCTGCGGCTGGCAGTATATCTCGGGCTGCGGCTGGCAGTATATCTCGGGCTGCGGCTGGCAGTATATCTCGGGCTGCGGCTGGCAGTATATCTCGGGCTGCGGCTGGCAGTATATCTCGGGCTGCGGCTGGCAGTATATCTCGGGCTGCGGCTGGCAGTATATCTCGGGCTGCGGCTGGCAGTATATCTCGGGCTGCGGCTGGCAGTATATCTCGGGCTGCGGCTGGCAGTATATCTCGGGCTGCGGCTGGCAGTATATCTCGGGCTGCGGCTGGCAGTATATCTCGGGCTGCGGCTGGCAGTATATCTCGGGCTGCGGCTGGCAGTATATCTCGGGCTGCGGCTGGCAGTATATCTCGGGCTGCGGCTGGCAGTATATCTCGGGCTGCGGCTGGCAGTATATCTCGGGCTGCGGCTGGCAGTATATCTCGGGCTGCGGCTGGCAGTATATCTCGGGCTGCGGCTGGCAGTATATCTCGGGCTGCGGCTGGCAGTATATCTCGGGCTGCGGCTGGCAGTATATCTCGGGCTGCGGCTGGCAGTATATCTCGGGCTGCGGCTGGCAGTATATCTCGGGCTGCGGCTGGCAGTATATCTCGGGCTGCGGCTGGCAGTATATCTCGGGCTGCGGCTGGCAGTATATCTCGGGCTGCGGCTGGCAGTATATCTCGGGCTGCGGCTGGCAGTATATCTCGGGCTGCGGCTGGCAGTATATCTCGGGCTGCGGCTGGCAGTATATCTCGGGCTGCGGCTGGCAGTATATCTCGGGCTGCGGCTGGCAGTATATCTCGGGCTGCGGCTGGCAGTATATCTCGGGCTGCGGCTGGCAGTATATCTCGGGCTGCGGCTGGCAGTATATCTCGGGCTGCGGCTGGCAGTATATCTCGGGCTGCGGCTGGCAGTATATCTCGGGCTGCGGCTGGCAGTATATCTCGGGCTGCGGCTGGCAGTATATCTCGGGCTGCGGCTGGCAGTATATCTCGGGCTGCGGCTGGCAGTATATCTCGGGCTGCGGCTGGCAGTATATCTCGGGCTGCGGCTGGCAGTATATCTCGGGCTGCGGCTGGCAGTATATCTCGGGCTGCGGCTGGCAGTATATCTCGGGCTGCGGCTGGCAGTATATCTCGGGCTGCGGCTGGCAGTATATCTCGGGCTGCGGCTGGCAGTATATCTCGGGCTGCGGCTGGCAGTATATCTCGGGCTGCGGCTGGCAGTATATCTCGGGCTGCGGCTGGCAGTATATCTCGGGCTGCGGCTGGCAGTATATCTCGGGCTGCGGCTGGCAGTATATCTCGGGCTGCGGCTGGCAGTATATCTCGGGCTGCGGCTGGCAGTATATCTCGGGCTGCGGCTGGCAGTATATCTCGGGCTGCGGCTGGCAGTATATCTCGGGCTGCGGCTGGCAGTATATCTCGGGCTGCGGCTGGCAGTATATCTCGGGCTGCGGCTGGCAGTATATCTCGGGCTGCGGCTGGCAGTATATCTCGGGCTGCGGCTGGCAGTATATCTCGGGCTGCGGCTGGCAGTATATCTCGGGCTGCGGCTGGCAGTATATCTCGGGCTGCGGCTGGCAGTATATCTCGGGCTGCGGCTGGCAGTATATCTCGGGCTGCGGCTGGCAGTATATCTCGGGCTGCGGCTGGCAGTATATCTCGGGCTGCGGCTGGCAGTATATCTCGGGCTGCGGCTGGCAGTATATCTCGGGCTGCGGCTGGCAGTATATCTCGGGCTGCGGCTGGCAGTATATCTCGGGCTGCGGCTGGCAGTATATCTCGGGCTGCGGCTGGCAGTATATCTCGGGCTGCGGCTGGCAGTATATCTCGGGCTGCGGCTGGCAGTATATCTCGGGCTGCGGCTGGCAGTATATCTCGGGCTGCGGCTGGCAGTATATCTCGGGCTGCGGCTGGCAGTATATCTCGGGCTGCGGCTGGCAGTATATCTCGGGCTGCGGCTGGCAGTATATCTCGGGCTGCGGCTGGCAGTATATCTCGGGCTGCGGCTGGCAGTATATCTCGGGCTGCGGCTGGCAGTATATCTCGGGCTGCGGCTGGCAGTATATCTCGGGCTGCGGCTGGCAGTATATCTCGGGCTGCGGCTGGCAGTATATCTCGGGCTGCGGCTGGCAGTATATCTCGGGCTGCGGCTGGCAGTATATCTCGGGCTGCGGCTGGCAGTATATCTCGGGCTGCGGCTGGCAGTATATCTCGGGCTGCGGCTGGCAGTATATCTCGGGCTGCGGCTGGCAGTATATCTCGGGCTGCGGCTGGCAGTATATCTCGGGCTGCGGCTGGCAGTATATCTCGGGCTGCGGCTGGCAGTATATCTCGGGCTGCGGCTGGCAGTATATCTCGGGCTGCGGCTGGCAGTATATCTCGGGCTGCGGCTGGCAGTATATCTCGGGCTGCGGCTGGCAGTATATCTCGGGCTGCGGCTGGCAGTATATCTCGGGCTGCGGCTGGCAGTATATCTCGGGCTGCGGCTGGCAGTATATCTCGGGCTGCGGCTGGCAGTATATCTCGGGCTGCGGCTGGCAGTATATCTCGGGCTGCGGCTGGCAGTATATCTCGGGCTGCGGCTGGCAGTATATCTCGGGCTGCGGCTGGCAGTATATCTCGGGCTGCGGCTGGCAGTATATCTCGGGCTGCGGCTGGCAGTATATCTCGGGCTGCGGCTGGCAGTATATCTCGGGCTGCGGCTGGCAGTATATCTCGGGCTGCGGCTGGCAGTATATCTCGGGCTGCGGCTGGCAGTATATCTCGGGCTGCGGCTGGCAGTATATCTCGGGCTGCGGCTGGCAGTATATCTCGGGCTGCGGCTGGCAGTATATCTCGGGCTGCGGCTGGCAGTATATCTCGGGCTGCGGCTGGCAGTATATCTCGGGCTGCGGCTGGCAGTATATCTCGGGCTGCGGCTGGCAGTATATCTCGGGCTGCGGCTGGCAGTATATCTCGGGCTGCGGCTGGCAGTATATCTCGGGCTGCGGCTGGCAGTATATCTCGGGCTGCGGCTGGCAGTATATCTCGGGCTGCGGCTGGCAGTATATCTCGGGCTGCGGCTGGCAGTATATCTCGGGCTGCGGCTGGCAGTATATCTCGGGCTGCGGCTGGCAGTATATCTCGGGCTGCGGCTGGCAGTATATCTCGGGCTGCGGCTGGCAGTATATCTCGGGCTGCGGCTGGCAGTATATCTCGGGCTGCGGCTGGCAGTATATCTCGGGCTGCGGCTGGCAGTATATCTCGGGCTGCGGCTGGCAGTATATCTCGGGCTGCGGCTGGCAGTATATCTCGGGCTGCGGCTGGCAGTATATCTCGGGCTGCGGCTGGCAGTATATCTCGGGCTGCGGCTGGCAGTATATCTCGGGCTGCGGCTGGCAGTATATCTCGGGCTGCGGCTGGCAGTATATCTCGGGCTGCGGCTGGCAGTATATCTCGGGCTGCGGCTGGCAGTATATCTCGGGCTGCGGCTGGCAGTATATCTCGGGCTGCGGCTGGCAGTATATCTCGGGCTGCGGCTGGCAGTATATCTCGGGCTGCGGCTGGCAGTATATCTCGGGCTGCGGCTGGCAGTATATCTCGGGCTGCGGCTGGCAGTATATCTCGGGCTGCGGCTGGCAGTATATCTCGGGCTGCGGCTGGCAGTATATCTCGGGCTGCGGCTGGCAGTATATCTCGGGCTGCGGCTGGCAGTATATCTCGGTTTTCCTTTATAGAGTTTGGATATAACAAACAATTTTAAAGCGCATTCAAGCTACAAGATATTGATATGCTATCCTCAGGACCTACAGTATATCACAAAAGTGAGTGCACTCCTTACATTTTTGTAAATACTTTGTTTTCATGGGACAACAATGTATCAAGGTGTCAAATCTTCAAAATAAAGTAGTACAGCTTGTATAAATGTGGCATTTCCTCTACATAACTCAACACGCAGCCATTAGTATCTAAATCGCTTTCAACAAAATTGAGTACGCCCCTAAGTGAAATGGCTAAGTTGTTCCTAGTTTAGTATTTTCCCTCCCCAGTTTCACGTAACTCATTAGTGTTACAAGATCTCAGGTGTGAATGGGTGACAGGTGGGTTAGATTTGGTGTTATCGCTCTCACACATTCTCATACTGGTAAATGGAAGTTCAACCTGGCTCCTCAGGGCAATGAAACTCTATGAGGATCTGTAAAAATCAATTATTGCTCTACTAAAAGATGGCCTAGGCTGTAAGAAGATTGCCAACAACCTGAAACTGAGCTGCAGCATCGTGGGCAAAACCATACAGCAGTTAAACAAGACAGGTTCCACTCAGAACTGTCCTCGCCATAGTTGAACAAACGAGTTGAGTACATGTGCTCACCATCATATCCATTAGCTGTCCTTTCAACATAGACGTATTAGTGCTGCCAGCGTTACTGCAGAGGTTACAGGAGTGGTGGGTCAGCCTGTCAGTGCTCAAACCATATGACGCACACTGCATCAAATTCGTCTGCATGGCTGTCATCCCATAAGGAAGCCTCTTCTAAAGATAATGCACAAGAAAGCCTGCAAACACTGCTAAAGACAAGCAGACTAAGAGATGGATTACTGGAATTAAGTCCTGCGGGCTGAGACCAACATAAACATATTTGGTTCAGATGGTGTCAAGTGTGTGGCAGCAACCAGGTGAGGAGTACAAAGACCTACAGTCAAGCATGATGGTGGGAGTGTCATGGTTTGGGGCTGCATGAGTGCTGCCATCTGTGGGCAGCTATAGTTCACAGAGGGAACCATGGATGCCAACATGGTCAGCTTCAGTATTTCACAGTACATGATCCCCTCTCTTCAGAAACTGGGTCGCAGGGCAGTATTTCAACATGATAATTACCCCAAACACACCTCTAACATGACCACTGCCTTGCTAAAGAAACTGAGGGTAAAGGAGCTGGACTGACCAAGCATGTCACCAGACCAAAACCCTACTGAACTTCTGCATGGCATCTTCAAACAAAGGTGGAGGAGTGCAAGGTCTCCAACATCCACCAGCTCCGTTATGTTGTCATGGAGGAGTGGAAAAGGATTCCAGTGACAATCTGTGAAGTTCTAGTGAACTCCATGCCCAAGAGAGTAAAGGCAATGCTTTAAAATAATGGTGGCCACACAAAATATTGACACTTAGGGCACAATTTGGCCATTTTCACTTAGAGGTGTGCTCACTATTGTTACCAGCGGTTTACACATTAATGGCTGTGTGTGGAGTTATTTACAGGCCACACCAAATTGAAACTCTTATACAAGCTGTACCCTGACTGGCAGGGATGAGCGCAGATAACATATGCACTTGGCAGGGAAAAGTGATGAGAATATATGCACTAGGCAGACAATAGTGTGGAGAATATCTGCACTAGGCAGGGAATAGTGTGGAGAATATGTGCACTAGGCAGGGATTAGTGCAGAGAATATATGCACTAGGCAGGGAATAGTGTGGAGAATATATGCACTAGGCATGAAATCGTGTGGAGAATATATACACTAAGCAGGGAATAGTGCAGAGAATATATGCACTAGGCAGGTAATAGTGTGGAGAATATATGCACTAGGCAGGAAAGAGTGCAGAGAATATATGCTCTAGGCAGGGAATAGTGTGGAGAATATGTGCACTAGGTAGCAAAGAGTGTTGACAATATATGCTCTAGGCAGGGATTAGTGCAGAGAATATATGCACTTGGCAGGTAATAGTGTGGAGAATATATGCACTAGGCAGGAAAGAGTGCAGAGAATATATGCACTAGGCAGGGAATAGTGTGGAGAATATATGCACTAGGCAGGTAATAGTGTGGAGAAAATGTGCACTAGGCAGGAAAGAGTGCAGAGAATATATGCACTAGGCAGGGATTAGTGCAGAGAATATATGCTCTAGGCAGGGAATAGTGAGGAGAATATATACACTAAGCAGGGAATAGTGCAGAGAATATATGCACTAGGCAGGTAATAGTGTGGAGAATATATGCACTAGGCAGGAAAGAGTGCAGAGAATATATGCTCTAGGCAGGGAATAGTGTGGAGAATATGTGCACTAGGTAGCAAAGAGTGTTAACAATATATGCTCTAGGCAGGGATTAGTGCAGAGAATATATGCACTTGGCAGGTAATAGTGTGGAGAATATATGCACTAGGCAGGAAAGAGTGCAGAGAATATATGCACTAGGCAGGGAATAGTGTGGAGAATATATGCACTAGGCAGGTAATAGTGTGGAGAAAATGTGCACTAGGCAGGAAAGAGTGCAGAGAATATATGCACTAGGCAGGGATTAGTGCAGAGAATATATGCTCTAGGCAGGGAATAGTGAGGAGAATATATACACTAAGCAGGGAATAGTGCAGAGAATATATGCACTAGGCAGGTAATAGTGTGGAGAATATATGCACTAAGCAGGAAAGAGTGCAGAGAATATATGCTCTAGGCAGGGAATAGTGTGGAGAATATGTGCACTAGGTAGCAAAGAGTGTTGACAATATATGCTCTAGGCAGGGATTAGTGCAGAGAATATATGCACTTGGCAGGTAATAGTGTGGAGAATATATGCACTAGGCAGGAAAGAGTGCAGAGAATATATGCACTAGGCAGGGATTAGTGCAGAGAATATATGCACTAGGCAGGTAATAGTGTGGAGAAAATGTGCACTAGGCAGGAAAGAGTGCAGAGAATATATGCACTAGGCAGGGATTAGTGCAGAGAATATATGCTCTAGGCAGGGAATAGTGAGGAGAATATATACACTAAGCAGGGAATAGTGCAGAGAATATATGCACTAGGCAGGTAATAGTGTGGAGAATATATGCACTAGGCAGGAAAGAGTGCAGAGAATATATGCTCTAGGCAGGGAATAGTGTGGAGAATATGTGCACTAGGTAGCAAAGAGTGTTGAGAATATATGCTCTAGGCAGGGATTAGTGCAGAGAATATATGCACTTGGCAGGTAATAGTGTGGAGAATATATGCACTAGGCAGGAAAGAGTGCAGAGAATATATGCACTAGGCAGGGAATAGTGCAGAGAATATATGCACTAGGCAGGGATTAGTGCAGATAAAATATGCTCTAGGCAGGGAATAGTGAGGAGAATATATGCACTAAGCAGGGAATAGTGCAAAGAATATATTCAATAAGCAGGGAATAGTGTGGAGAATATATGCAACAGGCAGACAATAGTGTGGAGAATATATGCACTAAGCAGGGAATAGTACAGAGAATGTATGCAATAGGCACGAAATAGTACGGAACATATATACTGTACATTATGCAGGGATTAGTGCACATATTCATAGTCCAACCAACTATTGGGAAAAGCTTGTGGAACGATATCCCAAATATTTGATCTAAGTCATTTAGTTTAAGGGCAATGGTACCAAATACTAATTAAATGTATATAAACTTTTGACTTTGCAGTAAGCAATAAAAATGCCTTAAAGGTAACCTGTCAGCAGGATTGTGCTCAGTAACCTACAGACAGTGTCAAGTCTGCACCATTAGGCCGGGGTCACACTAACCGATGCAAAATACGGTCCGTAGTTTACATGCGTAATACGGATGAATGACCCCTAAATAGTGCTCCGTATGTCATCTGTAAGCAAGGTGTGGTTGCATATTTTGTGCATGTCTGCATCCATATGTAATCCGTATGGCATCCGTATGCAATCCGTATGGCGAGATTTTCTCGCCGCCTTGCAAAATGGACATATAATGGAGCCCTATGACAGAGTTTCTAACAGAAACAAAATAATAGATATAGACACATAGAATACATATATATATATATATATATATATATATATATACACAAGTCATTGAGACAAACATATATATATATATATATATATATATATATTTATATTTCACAGAGTTCTTCATAGCAGAATAGCCGCTAATTAAATTGCCGGCTTCTTTCAAATCATTCCCCAACCCGACATGAAATGACACCTGGTTTACATTCAGTAAAGCATTTCATTTCATGTTTTTGAATATGTCCCAGACTAATAATTAGATGAGGGTTTGTGTGCAAAATTTGTGAGTTGTAGTTGTTATTTAAAGGGGTTAATTCGTTGTTAAAAAATGTGTGGGCTTCCCTTTGCCCTGTAGCGGTGGCGAATGGGTTAATCTAACAAAGGGTTAATGTCACCTTACAATCGAATGGTGACATTAACCCTTTGTTAGATTAAACCACTCGCCACCACTATAGGGCAATGGGAAGCCCACGCATTTTTTAACAACGAATTAACTTCTTAAAATAACAACTAGAACTCCCAAATTTTGCACACAAACCCTCATCTAATTATTAGTCAGGGACATATAAAAATACATGAAATGAAATGCTTTACTGAATGTAAACCATGTGTAATTTCATGTCGGGTTGGTGAATGATTTGATAGAAGCCGCCAATTTAATTAGCGGCTATTCTGCTATGAAGAACTCTGTGAAATATAAATATATTATATATATATATATATATATATATATATATATGTTTGTCACAATGACATGTATGTTTGTATGTATATATATGTATTCTATGTGTATATACTGTATCTATTCTTTCATTTCTTTATTAAACCTGTCAGTGTGAGTTTACTGTATAGCGCACTGAATTGCCAGCTTTTATAAAAGACACCGGGTGCGTATTTCTCGCAAGTCACATGTGTGGTCCATGTGTAATCCTTTTTTTTGTGCACTCATAGACTTGCATTGGCGTATTACGGGCGTAGTACGCTGACAATCGCAGCATGCTGCTATTGGCACGGACAGTAGAATACGCCCAAGAAATATACGGCTGTTGGGAGCAAACCCATAGAGAATAATTTGTCCATGTGTAATGCGTGCTTTTAACGCCTCTCACTCGTCCGTATTCCTTGCCAGTGTGACCCCGGCCTTATACTTAATAAAATGATGCCTTGGTTGATGAAATCCGTCTTGTGCTTCTTTTTGCCGTCTAGTTTGCTTAGTGAATATATTAATGTGTATATTTAAAAAGACATGTCACTTCATCAAAATGGTGGCGTCTACGGGGCCTGTGCACTTGTCAGTTAGTGCCTATTATTTTGCTGTGTTGAAAAAAAAAAATTTACCATCAAAATGGCGCCGCTGGCTGCGCCTGCACATTGGCATCTATCGCATACCAATAGATAGTACTGTGCAAACGCCTCCGCCCACCCCTTGTTGCTACAGCCAAAAAATTTTACACTACAACAAAATGGCGCAGGAGGCGACTCTTTTACAGTAGTATCTATTGGTACACGATAGGTGCAAATGCACAGGTGCAGCCGACGGTGCCATTTTGATGGTGTTTTTTTTTCTTTTCAACACCACAATATAATAGGCACTAACTGACAAGTGATAATGTGCAGATGCTGGAGGCACCGCCTTTTTGATGAAGTAACATTTTTTTTTCAAATACACACATTAGTATATTCATTATGCAAACTAGGGGGCAGGTCAGTGAGGGATCAGTGACCTGTTAGGTATTCATAATGCAGACTGCTATCAGAGCACCATAAACACCAACCCCGTCTTAGAGCAGAAGCATATCATAAACACAAAACTAAAAATAAGGATTAAAAAAGTACAAGATGGATTTCATCAACCAAGGTATAAATTTATTAAGTTTAACAGCACCAACCTGACAGTGTGTGTAGGTTACTCAGCACAATTCTGCTGACAGGTTCCCTTTAAAGCATTCTCTCTCTCTCTCATTATTCTGACATTTGGCAAATATTAATAATTATGGTAATTCTAATTGACCTAAAATAGGAAAAGTCTATTCTGATTTCATGTTAGATATTGAGAAAAACATGTATATGTGCCTTTGTATATAGTGTATGTAAACTTCTGGTTTCAACTGTATACTCATTTATTTATATGTAATAATTGAGCTGTCAATATATACATACATAATAAGGTATATATATATATTTATCTCTCTCTATATATATATGTATATATATATACTGTATATATATATATATATACACACTCATATTATGTATATCTATATATATGTGTGTGTATATACATCTATCGTCACGGTGCATGTGTAGATTGCCGATGAACAATGTGCAAGCGCATGTAAGAAACATACTGCGCAAGCGCAGCTCCACTCTCTGACCCGGTGGGGGTCCGACTACCATTCGTCCTCCCACAGATCCTGAGAGTGGAGAGCCCACAGTGCTGGTCAGTGCCGCATCCTCTCTATTATTCCAGGTACCACAGTGCTCTCAGCCATGTCTGTATTGGGGGCAGCACTGCCTCAGTCACCTACATGGAGCGGTGGTTAGCCCCCTGTAAAGTAGGGGGTTTTAATTGAATCTTGCTGGTCACTATTGTTCTACCCAGTCAAGTTCTGATGTTTCCCTGTAACTTAGTGTAAAGTGTAACCTAAACCCCCACTAAGTCATAGTCCACAGTGGGAGGCAGTAATTCTATATATCACTGTGCAATCTGTGAGGTTTGCTGTTATTAGCTCAATAAATCTCAGCACTTACAGAGTCAGATGTATAATCTCCATCTCCATGATCTCGGTGCTAACTTCTTCTTCCGGCCACTGTATGGTCTGCTCCCTATGGTACATGGAACATATATATCTCATATAGAAAGGTACAAATACCATTAATTGTTAGGATGTTCAATACCATTAGTGATCATGACAAATGTGGCTTCATTCCTCCCCTCCTCCCTCCATTCTAGGTACTTTCTTTGCCAACATTTTACATTGACTACATTCCAGAGATACAAAAAAATCTGTCAGCAGGTTTCTGCTGTTTAATCTGAGAACAGCATTGTGTAGGGGCAAAGAGCATGATTCCAGCAAGTTGTCACTTACTGGGCTGCTTGCTGTAGTTTCAATAAAATTATTGTTTTATTAGCAGGATATTATCATTAGAGGACTAGTTGCCTCATGCCATGTAGTCCTCCTGCTCTGTATAACTCCGTCCCCACCGATGATTAGCAGCTTTCTGGCAAAGTATAATTTACCTAGAAAGCTGTCAATCAGTAGTGTGGGAGGGGTTATACAGGGCTCAACATTCAGAGCACTGATAGATCTGTACAAGAGAAAACAGGGATTTTAATAAAACTGCACCAAGAAGCCTAGTAAGTGGCACATTGCTGGAATCATTTTCTCTGTCCCTACATCATACCATTTTCAGATTATGTAGCAAAAACTTGGTTTCAGATTCCCTTTAAAGAGAATTTGTCACCAGGATTTTGCCTCCTAATCTGAGAGTAGCATAACTTAGAGCTGGAAACCTTGCTTCCAGGGATGTGTCACTTGTTGGGTTGTTTGCTGCAACCTAAACAGGAGAAAATCCATCTCAATGAACTTGTGAACAACCTTCTTCCTTTATTCACCAAAAGTGCTCAATAGAGGATAAAATAGAATCAGCGACGCAAGTTACATGATATGTTACATCGACACGTCTCTGGTGAATGCGCATCCATAATTATGGAGCTGTTTGCTGTAGCTTTGATAAAATCACGCTTTTATCAGCAGAAGATTATCTCTAGAGGACTAGTAAACCTGCTGCCATGTAGTCCTCCTTATTTATGAGCTCTGCACCCACCCCTGATTGGCAGTCTTTTTCCTATGCACAGTGTACATTGAGCAGCCGATCAGTGGTGTGGGCGGAGTTATACAGGGCTCAACATTCAGAGCACTGCTAGATCTGCAGCAGATAAAATAATTTTATCAAAATTGTAAGCAGCCCAGTAATGAGAAACATTGCTGAAATTGTTGCTTTTAGATGCGGCAGCAAAAACCTGGTGATAGATTCTCTTGAAATCCTCAAATTCTGTCTGGCAGCAGCTGCCAATAGAGGATGTTTCTGTACGGGGATACCGAGAGAACTAGAAGATTATTGGCAGAAAAAGATCCCATGGCCTTTCTTGTCTTTATTATTTCCCTTTTTAAATTTACAATAGATGATTATTCCAAACATAATGAATTTAATTTAGTGGTGATTTTCTAACTATACACTGTTCATTGGGAAAACTGTCAGATGAGCTCTGAATACAGATCCCTAGAGAAGGTATATGTCCTTCCTTTCTAAGAAGCCATACTACCATAATGGCTCCTGTGTTTTCTCCTCCTACCATTGAACAAGTGAAGTAACAATCCCTGTGTTGTGGCATCTTTGTGCTGTAAGATACGATCCATGAGCGGTGCCCAAAACATGGCGGCTCTCTGTGTAGACAGATATTGTGTGCAGACAGGATCTACAGGGGAACATCCCTCCCAGAATATAATGACTCAGTCATCAGAGATAAGGAGACAGCTCCATCATTATGGAATCCAGAAGGTTGGTTTATATTAGAGCGTTACATTTTTATCACTTACCAAATTGTGATCCTTTCTATATATTTTATCATCAGTGTCGTAAATTTAGGGAACCCTGTGAAGTCCATCCTATAGTACAAGGAAATACATCAATGCATAGATTAGGTAAGGGTTAACTAGAAGGTATGGTAACACTAGTAATTGATGGGAGCTGTTAAAATAGATGTTCCCACTTATTTATCCCCAATCCACAGTATAGGGAATAAGCTGCTGTTTGCTGGGGCTGCGTTCCCCGGACCCTCCAGCCCTGAGATGCCCCTGTAGCATGGAGCCGAGGTGGCGCATGCGCCCCACACACTGTACAATGATGAGAAAGACTCTTACCTGCGATTTACACCTTCAGCTGAAAAAGAAACAACAGTTTACAATTGGATTTATTGAAGTATTTAATAACAGTTGCAGCGGACGACTTATTTTTGGGTCGTATTCACACGTCTTTGTTTTTCTCATCTGCACAAACCCAAACTAATTTTCATCAGTGCGCTGCTTCCAATTTTCATCTAGTTTTACTCCATGTGTCCATTTTTTACCATCAGTATCTCATCCTTTTCTATTGTATGCAAAAAGAAAACCAAAACCTGATGGAAGTTTCCCAAGTTTCTCCTAGTAGTCAGTCAGTGGGTGAGTGTGATCCACAATTCGCCCCACAGCTGACATGTTACCAGCTCCATAGAACAGAAGGGCCAGTGAAAAATACTGGCAGCACCCCTGGTACATAGACACACACGTGACTGAGCCCTTCCTTTACAACGTGATTGTACAGAGACTTCCTTACACAATATCGGATCTGATCTGGCATCCAGGTTTCGGCTATACAGTCCCTACTGGACTGCAGGGGCGTCACATCAATAGCGGGGGGCCACACGACCCGTGAGTCCTGGGGAGTGTTGGCTTTGTTTCCCCATCATCATAATTTTACCATCAGCTTCTTGTTCCACCATTCAGCCTGAGACTCGGCTCAGCAGGCGCGATAGGCAGCAATAGATCGCGCCTGCTGTAGAAAACCTCAGCCCCACACTGCACAGACCGGAGCAGGGCGCTGGGGGACACGGCCAGGCATAAATGCTATAAATGCATGTGAGAAGAATGTGATACTTACATGGGATGTCAATCACTGCAGGCTGTAAAAGTAAAACAGAGAAGTGTAAAAAGTCTATGAAATCTTTCATCTTCTTACATTGTCCTGTACATCACATACTCATAGGCTTCCATTACACCCATTACACTAGACAATGAATGTGACATTATCACACAAGATAGACTGCGCTAGTATTAATAAATCTATGAGCAGAGCGCCAGTCCGTGCCCCATGCAGCATTCATACAGTCCATAAACAGCACGCCTGCTATGTGACCCGGCATCGGCTGACAGCTATAAGATATGTGGAATATATTTATACATTAGTTGTGCATTAGGAAGCTCTGGAGCTGCGTCCATTCTGTACATATTTATTGGGTTTAAAAATGGGGGTAAACTGGCATCGCTGCGTTACTACATCTGCCGTAATGTAACAAAGAGTTGTGTGTGTTTCATGGCACTGCAGCCTTGCAGCGCTGGGGTTCAAATCCCACCAAGGACAACATCTGCAAGGAGTTTGTATGTTCTCCCCATACTGATAGGGAAAGTAGATTGTGTGCTCCATTGGGGACAGCGATGATAATGTATGCAAAGCACTGCACAATATGCTAGCGCTATATATAAGTAAACGTTATTATGCTACAAAGATTTAACTCTTTAAAAGAGTTGTCCACTACTTGGACAATTCCTTCTTGAACTAAATGTTTGGTCCCAATAAAATAATAAAGCTTAGACTCCCCTCCCATGCTGGTGCTGTTCCAGCAGTGTCAGCACTTGCGGTCCCCAGAGCTCTGGTGCCGTGTTGTGACACGTGGTGCTCGGCGCCCAATCAGCGCTGGCATCATTGTCCCCACCTTCGTACAGATTGAACATGAAGAGGAAGTCCGGGCTGCAGCTGATCTCAGTCTTCCTTCCAGCCCTGAGAACCCCTCTATACTTGATACCCAGCCTTGCTGAAGCTGACAGCTGAGCATTGGGGCCCCAAGCTGTCAGTTTTGCCTGGCAGGTTATCAAAAATACAGGGGAGCCCACACATTGTTTTTTTAATTATTTATTTAGAGAGCATGAGTCATCACCTGCTCTCAATGTTATTAGCAGCAGCTGGCGTCGGTTGATGGGAGCAGATGTCTCATCAGCCGACACCAGTGACTGGAGGTAAACTTTGTACCGCCGATCTCAGCGGTGGGTTCACGCTGTCATTTGTAGTAGTGGTGCATGGCAGACACTGGATATTCGGGCTCCCCATTCAAGTGAATGGGGTCCGGGTTTTTTAACAGTTCGGCCGAACCCGCTGGACCCAAACAACCAGGGGTCCACTCATCTCTACCCATGAAAGAAAAAAGTTTTTAAAAATGTAAAAAGATAAAAATTCAAATCAACCCCCTTTCCTCCAGTTAATATTAAAGAAAGGGAAAAATAAAAGAAAAACACATATTTGGTATCAATCTGTTCAGAAAAGTCTGACCTATGAAAATATAAAATTAACTGACCTAATCTGTAGAAACTGTAAAGCATAAAAAAGAATCAAAATGCCAACGTTGCAGGTTTTTGGTTGCTACAACTCCACAAAAAAAATACATAACAGCAATCACATAATCATAACTACCTCAAAATATTATTAATACATCAGGATACCATGCAAAAAAAGAAAGTGTATAAAGAACGGACATCAGACAACAGAAATTCATTATTACATACACGTATAGAGACAGCATTACTATCACTATTCTGAATTCCACGGCTTTTCTTATTTGGAACTTACATAGATCGGTCTCTCGTTTGTGCTCCACATTCTTCTTCTTCTTCAATCGCACAATCCTGAATAGGACAAATAGAGAAGTTTCCATATAAATAGCCTAATCTCAAATGCCAACTTTATCAACAGTAAATATTACTGTAACTAATTAACAAATAAAAGGTTTTCTTTCTAAAAATGTATGGGACATGAGAATTGGGAAATAGGGGAAGCTTATCACAAGAAATCAGAAATTTGTATAGCTAGGAAATGGGGAATACTGAGGGCAGGAGCATCAGACGCGCATACTCACTCTCATCCACAACTGCAACTCTCAAAGGAGTTCCAGTAGAGCGGCTGACAATAGCGCCGATCCTGTGATGTCACAACATTCTAGAATGGCTGCAGGAGACAATCAGATCCAATATAATCCTGTATAATAAAGTATTGGAGGATTTATAGATATATGTAAATAATGTGATACAGCATATTATAGAAAACAGCACCCCTGCGCCCCCCCACTCCACACACACATGAACACATGTATAAAGAAGAGTATAGTCCAATTTTTTTCTTATATTGTTATTATACATATGCACATAAGTGTAGGGATACGGAATTTTATAACATGTTACTCAAAATTCATAGGCATTAATGTGGCGTTTGTCTTTTTCTCCAAGATTTTGGAGGTGTCTGTGGGGATTTTTGCCCCTTCAATCAGGATTGCATTTGTGACAGTAGACATTGATGCTGGATGGGTGGTCCTGGCTAGCAATCTTCATTCTTGTTCATCCCAAATGTGTTGGATGGGGTTGAAGTCAGGGCTCTGTCCGGCCTTAGCGGCTGCAGGTCCTTCACTGCTCCTTTGCATGGTGCTGCTCCTCTATCCTGGAAATGTTCACTGCACACTCAATTCAGTTCAAGCAAAATGGATGATTTGTATTTATTTCCATAGGTATAAGTCATGTATTCATGTATTGATTCAATGAATCTTTCTCAAATATGTCACAGGGTATTCCAGAGCCACGGTTATACAGGTGGTCCTGTAAGGACACTGTGCAGCGTCATATGTTATAGCACACCACATACTATTTGCGCACACACAAGCCACATACTATATACACACACCATATACTAGATACACACACCACATACTATATACACACATACAAGCCACATATAACATACACACAACGTACTATATACACACAACATACCATATATACACACACAAGCCACACATTATATACACACACCACATACTATATACACACAAGCCACATACTATACACACACCATATACTAGATACACACATCATATACTATATACACACCACATACTATATACACACATACAAGCCACATATAACATACACACAACGTACTATATACACACAACATACCATATATACACACACAAGCCACACATTATATACTCATACCATACTATATACACACACCACATACTATACACACCATATACTATACACACATCATATACTATATACACACCACATACTATATACACACATACAAGCCACATATAACATACACACAACGTACTATATACACACAACATACCATATATACACACACAAGCCACACATTATATACTCACACCATACTATATACACACACCACATACTATATACACACAAGCCACATACTATACACACACCATATACTAGATACACACATCATATACTATATACACACCACATACTATATACACACATACAAGCCACATATAACATACACACAACGTACTATATACACACAACATACCATATATACACACACAAGCCACACATTATATACTCACACCATACTATATACACACACCACATACTATATACACACAAGCCACATACTATACACACACCATATACTAGATACACACATCATATACTATATACACACCACATACTATATACACACATACAAGCCACATATAACATACACACAACGTACTATATACACACAACATACCATATATACACACACAAGCCACACATTATATACTCATACCATACTATATGCACACACCACATACTATATACACACCATATACTATACACACATCATATACTATATACACACCACATACTATATACACACATACAGTGGGGCAAAAAAGTATTTAGTCAGTCAGCAATAGTGCAAGTTCCACCACTTAAAAAGATGAGAGGCGTCTGTAATTTACATCATAGGTAGACCTCAACTATGGGAGACAAACTGAGAAAAAAAAATCCAGAAAATCACATTGTCTGTTTTTTTTTTCATTTTATTTGCATATTATGGTGGAAAATAAGTATTTGGTCAGAAACAAAATTTCATCTCAATACTTTGTGATATATCCTTTGTTGGCAATGACAGAGGTCAAACGTTTTCTGTAAGTCTTCACAAGGTTGCCACACACTGTTGTTGGTATGTTGGCCCATTCCTCCATGCAGATCTCCTCTAGAGCAGTGATGTTTTTGGCTTTTCGCTTGGCAACACGGACTTTCAACTCCCTCCAAAAGTTTTCTATAGGGTTGAGATCTGGAGACTGGCTAGGCCACTCCAGGACCTTGAAATGCTTCTTACGAAGCCACTCCTTCATTGCCCTGGCGGTGTGCTTTGGATCATTGTCATGTTGAAAGACCCAGCCACGTTTCATCTGCAATGCCCTTGCTGATGGAAGGAGGTTTGCACTCAAAATCTCACGATACATGGCCCCATTCATTCTTTCAAGTACCCGGATCAGTCGTCCTGGCCCCTTTGCAGAGAAACA
The DNA here is from genome assembly GCF_039654945.1 of Dendrobates tinctorius. Taxonomy (NCBI): domain Eukaryota; kingdom Metazoa; phylum Chordata; class Amphibia; order Anura; family Dendrobatidae; genus Dendrobates; species Dendrobates tinctorius. Next base: position 203,863 of record NW_027361915.1, on the reverse strand, counting down.
GCCCCAAAGCATGATGTTTCCACCACCATGCTTTACAGTAGGTATGGTGTTTGATGGATGCAACTCAGTATTCTTTTTCCCCCAAACACGACAAGTTGTGTTTCTACCAAACAGTTCCAGTTTGGTTTCATCAGACCATAGGACATTCTCCTAAAACTCCTCTGGATCATCCAAATGCTCTCTAGCAAACTTCAGACGGGCCCGGACATGTACAGGCTTAAGCAGTGGGACACGTCTGGCACTGCAGGATCTGAGTCCATGGTGGCGTAGTGTGTTACTTATGGTAGGCCTTGTTACATTGGTCCCAGCTTTCTGCAGTTCATTCACTAGGTCCCCCCGCGTGGTTCTGGGATTTTTGCTCACCGTTCTTGTGATCATTCTGACCCCACGGGGTGGGATTTTGCGTGGAGCACCAGATCGAGGGAGATTATCAGTGGTCTTGTATGTCTTCCATTTTCTAATTATTGCTCCCACAGTTGATTTCTTCACTCCAAGCTGGTTGGCTATTGCAGATTCAGTCTTCCCAGCCTGGTGCAGGGCTACAGTTTTGTTTCTGGTGTCCTTTGACAGCTCTTTGGTCTTCACCATAGTGGAGTTTGGAGTCAGACTGTTTGAGGGTGTGCACAGGTGTCTTTTTATACTGATAACAAGTTTAAACAGGTGCCATTACTACAGGTAATGAGTGGAGGAAAGAGGAGACTCTTAAAGAAGAAGTTACAGGTCTGTGAGAGCCAGAAATCTTGATTGCTTGTTTCTGACCAAATACTTATTTTCCACCATAATATGCAAATAAAATGAAAAAAAAAACAGACATTGTGATTTTCTGGATTTTTTTTTCTCAGTTTGTCTCCCATAGTTGAGGTCTACCTATGATGTAAATTACAGACGCCTCTCGTCTTTTTAAGTGGTGGAACTTGCACTATTGCTGACTGACTAAATACTTTTTTGCCCCACTGTACAAGCCACATATAACATACACACAACATAGTATATACACACAACATACCATATATACACACACAAGCCACACATTATATACTCACACCATACTATATACACACACCACATACTATATACACACAAGCCACATACTATACACACACCATATACTATACACACACATCATATACTATATACACACCACATACTATATACACACACCACATACTATATACACACATACAAGCCACATATAACATACACACAACGTACTATATACACACAACATACCATATATACACACACAAGCCACACATTATATACTCACACCATACTATATACACACACCACATACTATATACACACAAGCCACATACTATACACACACATCATATACTATATACACACCACATACTATATACACACATACAAGCCACATATAACATACACACAACATACCATATATACACACACAAGCCACACATTATATACTCATACCATACTATATACACACACCACATACTATATACACACAAGCCACATACTATACACACATCATATACTATATACACACCACATACTATATACACACATACAAGCCACATATAACATACACACAACGTACTATATACACACAACATACCATATATACACACACAAGCCACACATTATATACTCATACCATACTATATACACACACCACATACTATATACACACCATATACTATACACACATCATATACTATATACACACCACATACTATATACACACATACAAGCCACATATAACATACACACAACATAGTATATACACACAACATACCATATATACACACACAAGCCACACATTATATACTCACACCATACTATATACACACAAGCCACATACTATACACACACCATATACTATACACACACATCATATACTATATACACACCACATACTATATACACACACCACATACTATATACACACATACAAGCCACATATAACATACACACAACGTACTATATACACACAACATACCATATATACACACACAAGCCACACATTATATACTCACACCATACTATATACACACACCACATACTATATACACACAAGCCACATACTATACACACACCATATACTATACACACACATCATATACTATATACACACCACATACTATATACACACATACAAGCCACATATAACATACACACAACATACTATATACACACAACATACCATATATACACACACAAGCCACACATTATATACTCATACCATACTATATACACACACCACATACTATACACACATCATATACTATATACACACCACATACTATATACACACATACAAGCCACATATAACATACACACAACATACTATATACACACACCATATAATAGATACACACACCACATACTATATACACACATACAAGCCACATATGACATTCACACAACGTACTATATACACACAACATACCATATATACACACACAAGCCACACATTATATACTCATACCATACTATATACACACACCACATACTATATACACACACCACATACTATATACACACCATATACTATACACACATCATATACTATATACACACCACATACTATATACACACATACAAGCCACATATAACATACACACAACATACTATATACACACAACATACCATATATACACACACAAGCCACACATTATATACTCACACCATACTATATACACACCACATACTATATACACACAATCCACATACTATACACACACCATATACTATACACACATCATATACTATATACACACCACATACTATATACACACATACAAGCCACATATAACATACACACAACATACTATATACACACAACATACCATATATACACACACAAGCCACACATTATATACTCACACCATACTATATACACACAAGCCACATACTATACACACACCATATACTATACACACATCATATACTATATACACACCACATACTATATACACACATACAAGCCACATATAACATACACACAACATACTATATACACACACCATATACTAGATACACACACCACATACTATATACACACATACAAGCCACATATGACATTCACACAACGTACTATATACACACAACATACACACACAAGCCACACATTATATACTCATACCATACTATATACACACACCACATACTATATACACACACCACATACTATATACACACCATATACTATACACACATCATATACTATATACACACATACAAGCCACATATAACATACACACAACATACTATATACACACAACATACCATATATACACACACAAGCCACACATTATATACTCACACCATACTATATACACACCACATACTATATACACACAAGCCACATACTATACACACACCATATACTATACACACATCATATACTATATACACACCACATACTATATACACACATACAAGCCACATATAACATACACACAACATACTATATACACACAACATACCATATATACACACACAAGCCACACATTATATACTCACACCATACTATATACACACAAGCCACATACTATACACACACCATATACTATACACACATCATATACTATATACACACCACATACTATATACACACATACAAGCCACATATAACATACACACAACATACTATATACACACACCATATACTAGATAAACACACCACATACTATATACACACATACAAGCCACATATGACATACACACAACGTACTATATACACACAACATACCATATATACACACACAAGCCACACATTATATACTCATACCATACTATATACACACACCACAAACTATATACACACCATATACTATACACACATCATATACTATATACACACCACATACTATATACACACATACAAGCCACATATAACATACTCACACCACATACTATATACACACAAGCCACATACTATATACACACACCATATACTAGATACACACACCACATACTATATACACACATACAAGCCACATATAACATACGCACAACGTACTATATACACACAACATACCATATATACACACAAGCCACACATTATATACACACACCACATACTATACACACACCATATACTATACACACATCATATACTATACACACACATCATATACTATATACACACCACATACTATATACACACATACAAGCCACATATAACATACACACAACATACCATATATACACACACAAGCCACACATTATATACTCACACCATACTATATACACACTCCACATACTATGCACACACCATATACTATACACACATCATATACTATATACACACCACATACTATATACACACACCACATACTATATACACACATACAAGCCACATATAACATACACACAACGTACTATATACACACAACATACCATATATACACACACAAGCCACACATTATATACTCACACCATACTATATACACACACCACATACTATATACACACAAGCCACATACTACATACACACACCACATATTATACACACACCACATACTATATACACACATACAAGCCACATATAACATACACACAACACACTATATACACACAACATACCATATATACACACACAAGCCACACATTATATACTCACACCATACTATATACACACACCACATACTATACACACACCATATACTATACACACATCATATACTATATACACAACACATACTATATACACACATACAAGCCACATATAACATACACACAACATACTATATACACACACCATACCATATATACACACACAAGCCACACATTATATACTCACACCATACTATATACACACACCACATACTATACACACACCATATACTATACACACATCATATACTATATACACAACACATACTATATACACACATACAAGCCACATATAACATACACACAACATACTATATACACACACCATATACTATATACACACATACAAGCCACATACGACATACACACAACGTACTATATACACACAACATACCATATCTACACACACAACCACACATTATATACTCATACCATACTATATACACACAGCACATACTATATACACACACCACATACTATATACATACCATATACTATACACACATCATATACTATATACACACCACATACTATATACACACATACAAGCCACATATAACATACTCACACCATACTATATACACACACCACATACTATATACACACAAGCCGCACATTATATACTCACACCATACTATATATACACACCACATACTATATACACACAAGCCACATACTATACACACACCATATACTATACACACATCATATACTATATACACACCACATACTATATACACACATACAAGCCACATATAACATACACACAACATACTATATACACACAACATACCATATATACACACACAAGCCACACATTATATACTCACACCATACTATATACACACACCACATACTATACACACACCATATACTATACACACATCATATACTATATACACACCACATACTATATACACACATACAAGCCACATATAACATACACACAACATACTATATACACACACCATATACTATATACATACCATATACTATACACAGATCATATACTATATACACACCACATACTATATACACACATACAAGCCACATATAACATACTCACACCATACTATATACACACACCACATACTATATACACACAAGCCACATACTATATACACACACCATATACTAGATACACACACCACATACTATATACACACATACAAGCCACATATGACATACACACAACGTACTATATACACACAACATACCATATATACACACACAAGCCACACATTATATACTCATACCATACTATATACACACACCACATACTATATACATACCATATACTATACACACATCATATACTATATACATACCACATACTATATACACACATACAAGCCACATATAACATACTCACACCATACTATATACACACACCACATACTATGCACACACCATATACTTTACACACATCATATACTATCACTGTCCATCTCGCCGGGCTCTGTGTGCTGTGGGAAATTTAAAGCTTGGAAGCCGCCTGCTGGTAAGTATGTACACCCCTATGGGCACCACCAATACATAGCTACTGTATGGGGTCAGCTGTGTGGGGCATGGTAGGGATACAGGCTGTCCCGGTGGGGTGGAGGGAGGGGAAGCTCAGCACAGTGTATGGGGTCAGCTGTGTGGGGCATGGCAGGGATACAGGCTGTCCCGGTGGGGTGGAGGGAGGGGAAGCTCAGCACAGTGTATGGGGTCAGCTGTGTGGGGCATGGTAGGGATACAGGCTGTCCCGGTGGGGTGGAGGGAGGGGAAGCTCAGCACAGTGTATGGGGTCAGCTGTGTGGGGCATGGCAGGGATACAGGCTGTCCCGGTGGGGTGGGGGGAGGGGAAGCTCAGCACAGTGTATGGGGTCAGCTGTGTGGCGCATGGTAGGGATACAGGCTGTCCCGGTGGGGTGGAGGGAGGGGAAGCTCAGCACAGTGTATGGGGTCAGCTGTGTGGGGCATGGCGGGGATACAGGCTGTCCCGGTGGGGTGGAGGGAGGGGAAGCTCAGCACAGTGTTTGGGGTCAGCTGTGTGGGGCATGGTAGGGATACAGGCTGTCCCGGTGGGGTGGAGGAAGGGGAAGCTCAGCACAGTGTATGGGGTCAGCTGTGTGGGGCATGGTAGGGATACAGGCTGTCCCGGTGGGGTGGAGGGAGGGGAAGCTCAGCACAGTGTTTGGGGTCAGCTGTGTGGGGCATGGCAGGGATACAGGCTGTCCCGGTGGGGGGAGGGGAAGCTCAGCACAGTGTATGGGGTCAGCTGTGTGGGGCATGGCGGGGATACAGGCTGTCCCGGTGGGGTGGAGGGAGGGGAAGCACAGCACAGTGTATGGGGTCAGCTGTGTGGGGCATGGTAGGGATACAGGCTGTCCCGGTGGGGTGGAGGGAGGGGAAGCTCAGCACAGTGTATGGGGTCAGCTGTGTGGGGCATGGTAGGGATACAGGCTGTCCCGGTGGGGTGGAGGAAGGGGAAGCTCAGCACAGTGTATGGGGTCAGCTGTGTGGGGCATGGCGGGGATACAGGCTGTCCCGGTGGGGTGGAGGGAGGGGAAGCACAGCACAGTGTATGGGGTCAGCTGTGTGGGGCATGGTAGGGATACAGGCTGTCCCGGTGGGGTGGAGGGAGGGGAAGCTCAGCACAGTGTATGGGGTCAGCTGTGTGGGGCATGGCAGGGATACAGGCTGTCCCGGTGGGGTGGAGGGAGGGGAAGCTCAGCACAGTGTATGGGGTCAGCTGTGTGGGGCATGGCAGGGATACAGGCTGTCCCGGTGGGGTGGAGGGAGGGGAAGCTCAGCACAGTGTATGGGGTCAGCTGTGTGGGGCATGGCAGGGATACAGGCTGTCCCGGTGGGGTGGAGGAAGGGGAAGCTCAGCACAGTGTATGGGGTCAGCTGTGTGGGGCATGGCGGGGATACAGGCTGTCCCGGTGGGGTGGAGGGAGGGGAAGCACAGCACAGTGTATGGGGTCAGCTGTGTGGGGCATGGCAGGGATACAGGCTGTCCCGGTGGGGTGGAGGGAGGGGAAGCTCAGCACAGTGTATGGGGTCAGCTGTGTGGGGCATGGCGGGGATACAGGCTGTCCCGGTGGGGTGGAGGGAGGGGAAGCACAGCACAGTGTATGGGGTCAGCTGTGTGGGGCATGGTAGGGATACAGGCTGTCCCGGTGGGGTGGAGGGAGGGGAAGCTCAGCACAGTGTATGGGGTCAGCTGTGTGGGGCATGGTAGGGATACAGGCTGTCCCGGTGGGGTGGAGGAAGGGGAAGCTCAGCACAGTGTATGGGGTCAGCTGTGTGGGGCATGGCGGGGATACAGGCTGTCCCGGTGGGGTGGAGGGAGGGGAAGCACAGCACAGTGTATGGGGTCAGCTGTGTGGGGCATGGTAGGGATACAGGCTGTCCCGGTGGGGTGGAGGGAGGGGAAGCTCAGCACAGTGTATGGGGTCAGCTGTGTGGGGCATGGCAGGGATACAGGCTGTCCCGGTGGGGTGGAGGGAGGGGAAGCTCAGCACAGTGTATGGGGTCAGCTGTGTGGGGCATGGCAGGGATACAGGCTGTCCCGGTGGGGTGGAGGGAGGGGAAGCTCAGCACAGTGTATGGGGTCAGCTGTGTGGGGCATGGCAGGGATACAGGCTGTCCCGGTGGGGTGGAGGAAGGGGAAGCTCAGCACAGTGTATGGGGTCAGCTGTGTGGGGCATGGCGGGGATACAGGCTGTCCCGGTGGGGTGGAGGGAGGGGAAGCACAGCACAGTGTATGGGGTCAGCTGTGTGGGGCATGGTAGGGATACAGGCTGTCCCGGTGGGGTGGAGGGAGGGGAAGCTCAGCACAGTGTATGGGGTCAGCTGTGTGGGGCATGGCAGGGATACAGGCTGTCCCGGTGGGGTGGAGGGAGGGGAAGCTCAGCACAGTGTATGGGGTCAGCTGTGTGGGGCATGGCAGGGATACAGGCTGTCCCGGTGGGGTGGAGGGAGGGGAAGCTCAGCACAGTGTATGGGGTCAGCTGTGTGGGGCATGGCAGGGATACAGGCTGTCCCGGTGGGGTGGAGGGAGGGGAAGCTCAGCACAGTGTATGGGGTCAGCTGTGTGGGGCATGGCGGGGATACAGGCTGTCCCGGTGGGGTGAGGGGAAGCTCAGCACAGTGTATGGGGTCAGCTGTGTGGGGCATGGCGGGGATACAGGCTGTCCCGGTGGGGTGAGGGGAAGCTCAGCACAGTGTATGGGGTCAGCTGTGTGGGGCATGGCAGGGATACAGGCTGTCCCGGTGGGGTGAGGGGAAGCTCAGCACAGTGTATGGGGTCAGCTGTGTGGGGCATGGCAGGGATACAGGCTGTCCCGGTGGGGTGAGGGGAAGCTCAGCACAGTGTATGGGGTCAGCTGTGTGGGGCATGGCAGGGATACAGGCTGTCCCGGTGGGGTGGAGGAAGGGGAAGCTCAGCACAGTGTATGGGGTCAGCTGTGTGGGGCATGGCAGGGATACAGGCTGTCCCGGTGGGGTGGAGGGAGGGGAAGCTCAGCACAGTGTATGGGGTCAGCTGTGTGGGGCATGGCAGGGATACAGGCTGTCCCGGTGGGGTGGGGGGAGGGGAAGCTCAGCACAGTGTATGGGGTCAGCTGTGTGGGGCATGGCAGGGATACAGGCTGTCCCGGTGGGGTGGGGGGAGGGGAAGCTCAGCACAGTGTATGGGGTCAGCTGTGTGGGGCATGGTAGGGATACAGGCTGTCCCGGTGGGGTGGGGGGAGGGGAAGCTCAGCACAGTGTATGGGGTCAGCTGTGTGGGGCATGGCAGGGATACAGGCTGTCCCGGTGGGGTGGGGGGAGGGGAAGCTCAGCACAGTGTATGGGGTCAGCTGTGTGGGGCATGGCAGGGATACAGGCTGTCCCGGTGGGGTGGGGGGAGGGGAAGCTCAGCACAGTGTATGGGGTCAGCTGTGTGGGGCATGGCAGGGATACAGGCTGTCCCGGTGGGGTGGAGGGAGGGGTAGCTCAGCACAGAGTATGGGGTCAGCTGTGGGGGGCACGGCAGGGATACAGGCTGTCCAGTTGGGGTGGAGGGAGGGGATGCTCAGCACAGTATATGGGGTCAGCTGTGGGGGGCACGGCGGGGATACAGGCTGTCCCGGTGGGTGGGAGGGTGAGCTGACATGCAGGGGGCTGTGTTATCACTGCTGTGAACACTAGCAGGGCTTAGAATAGAAATAATAGTAAAATACAATAATTCGATAATTCATTTTTTTTTCTTTCCCTGTTTGTCATTAGCTAACAGAGCATAACCCACAGGTAACACTTGAGGAAGCCGCCACCGCGCGCTGTGTCTGCTGGAAACATACACTCATGGATGAAGATTCATATTTAATGTATTAATAGAATTAATAGGATTTAGAATAAAAATAATTTTAAAATTCAATAATTTCCTTTTTTTTTTCAACTAGTTAACAAGGCATCTCAGAGACTGAACTGGCTCCATGTGGCAAGGACAACAAATTTCCCTGCTGGACGACATCACGATGGAGGGACGATGCTCTCCGGCCTCCATCATAATGTGGACCAGCTAGCCTCTTCATCCTTTGTTTGGGTAAGTAAAAATCCATGTACGTATCGTCAAAGTAGCTGTCATGACACGTACATTCATGTATGTGTATACATGTATATACAGTCACCTGTCATGACACCAGAGAGCTGTGTGGCTCTGTAGCACTCTCCAGCACCACACAGCGTCCTACACAGCATTGCGGCCTGCCACAGCCTCCTCCGCCCTCTGACAACCTGCCCCCGGGCTCCTGCAGCCCCTGACAACCTGCCCCCGGGCTCCTGCAGCCCCTGACAACCTGCCCCCGGGCTCCTGCAGCCCCTGACAACCTGCCCCCGGGCTCCTGCAGCCCCTGACAACCTGCCCCCGGGCTCCTGCAGCCCCTGACAACCTGCCCCCGGGCTCCTGCAGCCCCTGACAACCTGCCCCCTGGCAGTGCCGCAGAGTCCCTGGCAGTGCCGCAGAGTCCCTGGCAGTGCCGCAGAGTCCCTGGCAGTGCCGCAGAGTCCCTGGCAGTCTCACTCAGTGCCTGTGATAAGAGTGGTCCCTAAAATGTGGGGGGGCGCCGTGCCCTCACCCTCCGAAAAATCTCCCCTTCCATGCCAATTGGCACGTCGAGGGCCCGGTAAGCGACGGCCATTTGCCACGGTCGTTACCCGGTTCTCGACATGCCAATGCCATCAGGCAAGTCGAGGTCTGGGTAAGAAACGTGGCTATACCACGTATGTTACCGGGATCTAGATACTATCCTGTGGATGGAACGTGGGGGGGAGCTCGCGGTTCTGGGTCTGTTTCTCTTGAACCACAAGTCACAGCAACCCAGTTTTGGTGTCTTTTTCGTAGTGGAGACTCTCAGCTGTCCACCCTGGGAGCGACTAATGTCTGGCTCTTACGGCACGGGAGTGGTGGTCCTCAGAGCCAGGGCCTAGGTTCTCCGGAACCGCAAGTCGCAGCCGGGCGAAACGGGTCTTAAAATCTGGGGAATTCCCTCGGTTTTCATCCCCCAAAGTGGCTCGTCACTGTGCGCTTAGGCTAGCCGGCTCTCATCCTCAGTATGTCACATTCAACAGTGAGAGCCGGCTAATGGTGCAGGCTTGAGGGGGAACAAATGCCCAACAGAGCAGCACACAGCCCCAATAAATATTTCCCCACATCAGTCTGGTAATTAGATTTCAAATGACACCCCAGTGGCCCCTCTGGCTTTACCAGAAGTCGCACCAGGGGCCCAATATCTGATTTGGACAGCAGATTTGAAAAGACATTTTGAGGCCTTGGGTCGGTTTTGAGGTTCTGAAACCCCACAACTACCCAGCAGAAGGTACCAGGCCAACCAAACTTGGCAGGAAAATTGTCCAGGATGCCTCCTACAAACAGAGACATCACTTGTCCCCCTGCTGCCCAGGGAATTTGAATTCTGGGGTCAGAGCATGGCTGTCCATTGATGAAAAGGATCCTGGTGGTGCAGGCTTGAGGGGGAACAAATGCCCAACAGAGCAGCACACAGCCGCAATAAATGTTCCCTCACATCAGTATGGTAATTAGCTTTCAAATGACACCCCAGTGGCCCCTCTGGATTTTACAGAAGTCGCACCAGGGGCCCAATATCTGATTTGGACAGCAGATTTGAAAAGACATTTTGAGGCCTTGGGTCGGTTTTGAGGTTCTGAAACCCCACAACTACCAAGCAGAAGGTACCAGGCCAACCAAACTTGGCAGGAATATTCTCCAGGATGCCTCCTTCAAACAGAGTCATAACTTGTCCCCCTGCTGCCCAGGGAATTTGAATTCAGGGGTCAGTGCATGGCTGTCCATTGATGAAAAGGATCCTGGTGGTGCAAGCTTGAGGGGGAACAAATGCCCAACAGAGCAGCACACAGCCCCAATAAATGTTCCCTCACATCAGTCTGGTAATTAGCTTTCAAACCACACCCCAATGGCCCCTCTGGCTTTACCAGATGTCGCACCAGGGGCCCAATATCTGATTTGGACAGCAGATTTGAAAAGACATTTTGAGGCCTTGGGTCGGTTTTGAGGTTCTGAAACCCCACAACTACCCAGCAGAAGGTACCAGGCCAACCAAACTTGGCAGTAATATTGTCCAGGATGCCACCTACATACAGAGACATGACTTGTCCCCCTGCTCCCCATGGAATTTGATTTCAGGGGGTCAGAGCATGGCTGTCCATGGATAAAAATGGTCCTGGTGGTGCAGGCTTGAGGGGGCACAAATGCCCAACAGAGCAGCACACAGCCCCAATAAATGTTCCCTCACATTTGTGTGGTAATTTGCTTTCAATTAACACCCCAGTGGCCCCTCTGGCTTTACCAGAAGTCGCACCAGGGGCCCAATATCTGATTTTGACAGGATGCCTCACAGAGACATCACTTTTCCCCCTGCTCCCCATCGAATTTGATTTCCTACCAAGTTTGGTTGGCCTGGTACCTTCTGCTGGGTAGTTGTGGGGTTTCAGAACCTCAAAACCGACCCAAGGCCTCAAAATGTCTTTTCAAATCTGCTGTCCAAATCAGATATTGGGCCCCTGGTGCGACTTCTGGTAAAGCCAGAGGGGCCACTGGGGTGTCATTTTAAAGCTAATTACCAGACTGATGTGAGGGAACATTTATTGGGGCTGTGTGCTGCTCTGTTAGGCATTTGTGCCCCCTCAAGCCTGCACCACCAGGATCCTTTTCATCAATGGACAGCCATGCTCTGACCCCAGAATTCAAATTCCCTGGGCAGCAGGGGGACAAGTGATGTCTCTGTTTGTAGGAGGCATCCTGGACAATTTTCCTGCCAAGTTTGGTTGGCCTGGTACCTTCTGCTGGGTAGTTGTGGGGTTTCAGAACCTCAAAACCGACCCAAGACCTCAAAATGTCTTTTCAAATCTGCTGTCCAAATCAGATATTGGGCACCTGGTGCGACCTCTGTTAAAGCCAGAGGGACCACTGGGGTGTCATTTGAAAGCTAACTACCAGACTGATGTGAGGGAACATTTATTGGGGCTGTGTGCTGCTCTGTTGGGCATTTGTTCCCCCTCAGGCCTTCACCACCTGAATCCTTTTCATCAGTGGACAGCCATCCTCTGACCCCTGAATTCAAATTCCCTGGGCAGCAGGGGGACAAGTGATGTCTCTGTTTGAAGGAGGCATCCTGGACAATATTCCTGCCAAGTTTGGTTGGCCTGGTACCTTCTGCTGGGTAATTGTGAGGTTTCAGAAGCTCAAAACCGACCCAAGGCCTCAAAATGTCTTTTCAAATCTGCTGTCCAAATCAGATATTGGGCCCCTGGTGCGACTTCTGGTAAAGCCAGAGGGGCCACTTGGGTGTCATTTGAAAGCTAATTACCAGACTGATGTGAGGGAACATTTATTGGGGCTGTGTGCTGCTCTGTTGGGCATTTGTTCCCCCTCAAGCCTGCACCACCAGGATCCTTTTTTATCAATGGACAGCCATGCACTGACCCCAGAAATCAAATTCCCTGGGCAGCAGGGGGACAAGTGATGTCTCTGTTTGTAGGAGGCATCCTGGACAATATTCCAATATGAAACGTGAATATACTACGTGTGTTACCGGGCTCTCGATACTATCCTTTGGATGGAACGTGGGGGGAGCTCGCGGTTCTGGGTCTGTTTCTCTTGAACCACAAGTCACAGCAACCCAGTTTTGGTGTCTTTTTCGTAGCGGAGACTCTCAGCAGTCCACCCTGGGAGCGACTAATGTCTGGCGCTTACGGCACGGGAGTGGTGGTCCTCAGAGCCAGGGCCTAGGTTCTCCGGAACCGCAAGTCGCAGCCCGGCGAAACGGGTCTTAAAATCTGGGGAATTCCCTCGGTTTTCATCCCCCAAAGTGGCTCGTCACTGTGCGCTTAGGCTGCGGAGCTACCCAGCAAAAAGATGAAAACGTCGGCCATTTTGACAGGGAGCGGGGGGTGCGAAACATTTTCCCCCTGGCATGTGATATGTCAATCGAATAGAGAATTTCACCCAGAAAACAATGGCGTGCTTTTTTTCCACGTTGCGTTAGTGGTTTTCGATTTAATGTGGCGTTTTACTTTTGTTTTAGGCAAAATGAATGATATTCTCCAAAAGTGCCAGCGAGAAGAGGGGGCCCTGAAATGTGTGGGGGGGCACCGTGCCCTCACCCTCCGAAAGATCTAGTGGCCGACTGCCACCGCCACGGAGATATGATCGATTTCCAATGCATGTCTACAAGAAAAACATGCCAAAACTTCGAGGGTTCAATGGTCTGATGCTAGCCCTTTTACGGGAAGAAATCCCAAGGTGTGCCCTTCAAATAGACACCAAAAGCATGTGGCTGCAAATTGTGGTTCCAGAGAAATGAGACCAAGACCTCCGGCACCCAAGGTTCAATGCAAATTGGATGGTCAAGGCCTGGTTAACGAACGGGGCGTGTATGCGGCTGTTACCCGGATCTCGATATAGTAATTTAAATGGAACGGAGATACCACTTTGATTAGGTGGTTACACTTCCTCTTGTACCTAGGTGGCACAAGAAGACGTGGAGCTGCCTTTTTCTTGCAGTGACTAGGGTTCGAATCCTTTTATTGTTTAACTCAATATTTATTTTTCTATTTCTTTAAGGGGTGTGTTCTTAAACTTGAGTAGTGACAGCACAGCCAATCATGATGAGGAGGAAGTTGAGGTGAGGATTTGAATATGGGGCATGTCTTTACTTGCTTTCAAACTGCCTACGAGGAAAGATGGCTGAGAGACAAACTGTAAGTACATAAATCAGCAACCCGGTTTTGGTGTCTATTTGAAGTGCAGTGCCTGGGCTTTCTTCCCCTAAAAGCGCTAGTGTCCAGGGCTTATGAAGGCAGAGCAGTGACCCCAGATTTTGGGCATTTTTTTTCTCATAGATATGCATTGGAAACTGGATAAGGGTGGTCCGTTTTGGGCAAATTTCTCTGGAATTCAAGTCACTGCAGGGCAGTGAGGGTCTTAAAATTTGTGGGAGACTCTGTACTCACCCTGTTAAAGATCTAGATTCTGTGTGCATCAGCCACGGAGATATAATCGCTTAGCTCCCTATGATGAATCCCATTAATTTAGGACTTTGACAATTTTTTCACCTACAAATTACCAGAAGTCCTAAATGAATGGCATAGTAGGAAAAGCGCACTGGCAAATAGTACATGTGTTGATGAGCATGCTTCCTATAATTTATAGCATTTTTTACAGAGAGGCTTCAAAATGGCACATGCTCTGAAGTACAATTCGAATTGACCCAGATTCCTTGTCCTTAACTATGTGCACATGCTGCGGATTATGTGCGGATTCATCCGCGCGGATTTTGTAAAATCCGCAGGTGAAACCGCAGGTCAAAAGACCTGCGGTTTTACCTGCGGATTGCTCTGCGGTTTTGCCCTGCGGTTTTTCATCTCCTCAATGGAGGAGATGGCAAACCGCAGGAGAATCCGCAGAAAGAATTGACATGTCAATTCTTTCTGCGGATTGAAAACCGCAGATAATCCGCGAGGAAAATTCCGCACCGTCTGCACTGCGGTTTTTGATTCCCATAGGGAATCATGGTACTGTACACCGCAGCAAAAACTGCTGCGGGTCCGCAGCGGCCAAAACCGCTGCGGAACCGCAGCAAAATCCGCAGCGTGTGCACACAGCCTAAGATGTCTTTATTTTTTCTAGGATTTTGCACACTACAATTATGAAGAATCATTGGTCCATGTTTCCCAAAAAAGAGGTGGGTTGAATCATAAAAGAACATGAGGCTGTGGTGTCACATGCAATATTTAATAGCATTTCATATTCGGTTTCAGCTATTTCTGATGTAATGGTGAAAAAGTGAAGCGTTCCAGGGAGGTGGAGGTGTTTACCATACAGGTAATGTTCTGCTCACATATTCATCCACGTTCCCATTTGTTCTCCATCCTCTTAACCACATTACTCTCTCTGTAGGTCAGAGGTTGGCGTCGGTACAGAATGTTAAAACTGATAAACGATGCCCTGGAACATCAGGATGAAGCATACCAGTTGAAACCCAAGGTACGGAGTCCTGTTAAATTACTTTTACGCGGGATGATTTATCAGGCTATTACGCCCATCTAGCACCTCGATTGTCAATGTGACTTTACACACAACTATTAAGCAACTGTCGCTCAGTAGTCGGTGATGAGCGACTATCGTTCCAATTGTGCACGACCACACACCGGACACTAAATGATATTCCCTCAGTCACTCAGATCATGCAGTGTTGTTTTGTTTGGCTGAGTACATGCTATCGCCAGTATTTCATTAGCACACTGGCTGGGGAACAGTTCCAGTCTTTTGTCTGCACTGCATTAGCACTGTGAAGAGGTTTGTACTACACCACGATGCATGACACTTCACCAAATAGCACTCCGGTATATGATAAAAGGGTTAAACGCTCACCCGAATGCTGACCGAGGCATCCTGCAGTACTTCAGGACCTTCAACAGCATCAGAGATCATTTGATCTCCAACATCATTGAAGGTCCTGCAAGAAGCCTCATTGAGCAGCGGTGTCATTCAGGTGTGTAAAGCCAGCCCTTTGATTTAAAAAAAAAAAAAAAAGTGACAATGAACACTGAGCAACTTCTAGATCAGCAATCTTGGGCAGAAAACAAGTATTTTGCTCTGAAGGTACACAGCCTATCAGTACAGGATCCATTAAAGTTGTTCACTGACTGGGGTGGGAGGTGGTAGGGGAGGTAGTGAAGAAAAAATAAAATAAAATCAGTTGGAAAAAAAACTTGCACATCTCCACAGCCAGGTTGTCTACATTCAACCCTTCTGATTGCAGGCACAGACATCTCAGAACCTCCCATATAACAAAGGAGATAAGAGTTGGTGTGTAGAAAACATTGCTATGCGGAGGGGTAGACATTACATTTTTATAAAATAAAATGAGCAAACTCCACATAGCAAAGTTTTCTACAGCCCTTAACTTGTTATCTCCTTTCCTATCTGCTACTATTGTGACCTGACTCGCAGCCTAAGGCTATGTGCACACGGGGAAAATCCTCCTGCGGATTTTTCTGCGCAGAATTCACGAAATCCGCAGGTCAAATGAGCTGCATTTTTCCTGCGGATTTCTTCCTTTTTTAGTGCAGTTTTGATGCGGTTTTTCAGTGCGGTTTTCCCCCTGCGGTTTTTGAGAATGGGGAGATAGAAAACCGCACAAAAGAAGTCACATGCAGTTGTTTGAAAACCGCACACCCACTTTCTGCAGCGTCTGCACAGATTTTTTTTTTTCCATAGATTTACATGCTACTGTAAATCACTGTGCGGTTCTGCGGGAAAAATGCATCGTGTGCACATGGCCTAAAAGCATCTTTGATTACAGTATATAATGTATAATATTTTGTGGGTGACAATGTTGCCGAGGTGCCATACCAGACTGTCACTATGTATAATGTTGCACTGTGCAATATTGATCAAATTTTTTTCTCTCCCCAGTTTGGATACGGTTTCACAAATTGGCAATAATGAAGATGGAGAAAGGAAGCTATGCCATTGCTGTAAAGCACAGGAATAAGACCAAATATAGTTTTATGTTTGTTTCTCTAAATAACATGACGTTTGCTTTGGTTTTGTTCCCTTTTCTATAGTATAGTGGTGATATGAATATGATATGTACATGTCAGCATACCCTGTGGACTTTTTCTACTGTGAATTTTAGGAGCTTGACACTTGCACAATGAATAATGATGAGGTGTCCGTGTGACCAGAGGTTACAGAATGCAATTGTACCCATTGTATCTGATGAGGTTATTCTCATATGTGTTTTTCTGTCACAGGCCAGAAAAAGGAGATGAAAGTAGAATGGTCCTGGATAATCAGACAGTGCATGCACTAGGGCTCATGCCTTGTCTTTCAGGCAACTAACTCACAGCTATGTGAATACAGCTACAAGCAAGCTAAAGTACTTAATGACTAGTAGGGAGTGAGAGGTGCTATAAAAGTACAGAGTACCTGAAGGCCATGAGTACAAAGATGGCTTTACAAACCCTAATACCATTAAACAAGTCTTCTATAGCCCACACACAACTACAACATAGCCAGCTTAAATAATATTTTATTGAATTAAAACGAAAGCTCAAACTGTTAAAAATATAATTCAAATAAGAGTGCATTTACTCAGGCAATTAATCCAGTGACATTGTCAAGGGATGGGCCTTAAATTTATCAGCTCAGATCCCTGTGCATAGTCCTCACTTTGGCCATGATGCCAGAGCAATTGACAGGTTTTTTTCATCATTGCTGATAGCCCTAGGCCTTAAAAGCGTACAAATTTTTATATATATATATATACTGTGACAGATCTGTCACTTCTCTGTGTGCGAAATTCACAGTAAATATGCAGGTGACTACATTGCATATTTACTGCAACGTGTACCAGTTTTACGTGCAAGAACCATCCATACGCATGTGTGGATCAGCCCTTGGAATCCCCTGTTTCTATATATATATATATATATATATATATATATATATATATATATATATATATATATATATATATATATATTACACACACACATTGGAAAGAAACAGGGGATTCCAAGGGCTGAGCCACACATGCGTATGGATGGTTCTTGCACATAAAACTGGTACACGTTGCAGTAAATATGCAATGTAGTCACCTGCATATTTACTGTGAATTTTGCACACAGAGAAGTGACAGATCTGTCACTTCTGTGTTTTAACCCTGTAACATCTTATCTGATATACCAGCACAGATGTTACAGGTGGATGGGGCATCAAGGGTTAATTACTTACCTCCTTCTGCACACTTATTGCAGGATACACACGGATTTTGTGTGCATTCCACATTTGCAGAAATCACACAAAACACTTGATAACAATATGCATGTGTGGATGGGCCACAAGTTTGAAGACCCCCCCCTGAATATATATATATATAAAAAGTTTAGTTACGCTTTAACAATACACTAGAATAAAAACCATTAGTTTAATAAACAAAAACATTGCAGAGCAGCAACATGCACATTATTTAAAAGACTAAATTTCACCTGCAAAAGAGAAAAAAAAAAGTTAGAATAGACTCAATTAAAGGTGAACTATAGTATTAGAAGAACAGCTGCCTCCTTGCAAAAAACTGCCACTTCCAAACTGGCGTTAAGTGAAGTCATGATGCTCAGCTCCATTGAACTCAATAGAGCTGAGCCTCAATATCACATATTTCTGGAAGCTGTTTTTCTGTTGCTAGAGTACCCACCTAAAACGCAAACAAAAATGAACTTTAACTTCGGAGTCTCTTCAGCATGACCACAGGGTTCATATTCCATCTCCTCATCTGCGATGTACTTGTTTCTTTAGTGCTTAGAAGGAAAAAGGAATGATGTTACAACTGAAAGATATGCATAAAAAAATCCACACTTCTAGAATACTGGCACTCAGCCAAAGTACAGTAATGCTTCACAGAAATGCTGCAAAGTGTTACTATGCTTTAAGGTTTTTCCATGAGTCCTGGCTATCACATTAAAGGGTGAGCGCCGGTGGCAGGATTTTTTTTTTCTTCCAATGTTATCCCCTATCCATAGAATAGTTTTTAAAGTTCCATACAATAGAATTATCTACAGTTTCAAACTCAGTGGCTGGTGTGGCTAGTCCCTGACAAGTACAGTAAGAATTTAATATAAATAGAAGTGTTCAATAATTACCTTGAAGAGCTCCTTTTCTGGTTCTGCCTCATGGAACGTGTCTGCATGAGAAAGGACGGGGAAGGTACATGTGCCCTGAAATGAATACATTAGTATTAAAAGCTGGTAATGAGTGCATCCATTAGCTTGGCACCATGGTATTGGAGTAAAGGTATTTTCACCTTGCACTCGAAGTCTCTTCATGCTCACTCTCCAGTTCTTCGGGAATCAGTTCTGGTATCTGGGAACTGTGGACTGCAGCTGTCTGGTCTCTTCTTCCCCTGGTGTTCTCTTCTGCAACCCTTTAGGGGAATCAAAAAGAAGAAAAAAAGAAGTCTTTGTCAAGTTTATTTCAAAGCATGTATTATTTTCATTTCACAATAAAATACCTTGAAGTGCTGGCTGTGGCTTCTTGACTCGCTGACTTCCGTGCTTCCATCAGTAGGCTTTGTCCATGGCAAATGTCATCCATGTTCTTTTCCCGGTAGTTCCTGTCCGCTGTAAGATTTGAATGTGCCAAATACCTGGCGACCAGACGTTGTTGCACGTCAGTACATCTTGAGAGAGTCCAGGATTCAAGCACTTTTCTAACCATCTGGCTGGTGACTATGGGGAGATGAAACCTAAAAAAAAAAAAAAAAATTTTATATATATATATATATATATATATACACTACATGTAGAGACTAAGTTGTATGACTTTTAATAATCTTACTTCCTGTGAAAACGGTTCATATCATTGGTTACGTTTTTTGTAGAGGAGACTCTCGGCTGTCCACCCTGGGAGCGACTAATGTCTGGCGCTTACGGCACGGGAGTGGTGGTCCTCAGAGCCAGGGCCTAGGTTCTCCGGAACCGCAAGTCGCAGCCGGGCGAAACGGGTCTTGAAATCTGGGGAATTCCCTCGGTTTTCATCCCCCAAAGTGGCTCGTCACTGTGCGCTTAGGCTACGGAGCTACCCAGCAAAAAGATGAAAACGTCGGCCATTTTGACAGGGAGCGGGGGGTGCGAAACATTTTCCCCCTGGCGTGCGATATGTCAATCGAATAGAGAATTTCACCCAGAAAACAATGGCGTGTTTTTTTTCCACGTTGCGTTAGTGGTTTTCGATTTAATGTGGCGTTTTACTTTTGTTTTAGGCAAAATGAATGATATTCTCCACTAACAAAGTGCCAGCGAGAAGAGGGGGCCCTGAAATGTGTGTGTGTGTGTGGGGGGGGGGTGCGCCCGTGCCCTCACCCTCCGAAAAATCTCCCCTTCCATGCCAATTGGCACGTCGAGGGCCCGGTAAGCGACGGCCATTTGCCTCGGTCGTTACCCGGTTCTCTACATGCTAATGCCATCAGGCAAGTCGAGGTCTGGGTAGGAAACGTGGCTATACCACGTGTGTTACCGGGATCTCGATACTATCCTTTGGATGGAACGTGGGGGGGAGCTTGCGGTTCTGGGTCTGTTTCTCTTGAACCACAAGTCACAGCAACCCAGTTTTGGTGTCTTTTTCGCAGAGGAGACTCTCAGCAGTCCACCCTGGGAGCGAGTAATGTCTGGCGCATGTAGACAGATGATGATTTTAGCCGGGGGGAGCACGCTATGACCCCCTGATTGCCAATTCCTCTGTGTTCAGGGGCCCCATTGAGGTAGCCCCTTTTAGGTAGCAGTCTGAAGAACGTGTGTGCAAAATTTGGGGTTGCTGGCACCTTCCCCTCGGGAGTTGTGGGGTCTGAGGCCCCAGAAAGCTGATCCAGGCAGATCATTCTTTAGGAGGGCTGGTTCTTTTTGAGCTTTCGGGGTCCCCTGATCGGCTTCTGGGCATGCTAGCGGGGCGCACGAGGTGGCGTTGGAAAGCTTAGGACCTGCTCTGGGCTTGATAACAGGTCCTGGGGCCGTGAAGTACTCCCCTGGAATTTTTTTACCCTTTATAGCATGTAGACAGATGATGATTTTAGCCGGGGGGAGCACGCTATGACCCCCTGATTGCCAATTCCTCTGTGTTCAGGGGCCCCATTGAGGTAGCCCCTTTTAGGTAGCAGTCTGAAGAACGTGTGTGCAAAATTTGGGGTTGCTGGCACCTTCCCCTCTGGAGTTGTGGGGTCTGAGGCCCCAGAAAGCTGATCCAGACAGATCATTCTTTAGGAGGGCTGGTTCTTTTTGAGCTTTCGGGGTCCCCTGATCGGCTTCTGGGCATGCTAGCGGGGCGCACGAGGTGGCGTTGGAAAGCTTAGGACCTGCTCTGGGCTTGATAACAGGTCCTGGGGCCGTGAAGTACTCCCCTGGAATTTTTTTACCCTTTATAGCATGTAGACAGATGATGATTTTAGCCGGGGGGAGCACGCTATGACCCCCTGATTGCCAATTTCTCTGTGTTCAGGGGCCCCATTGAGGTAGCCCCTTTTAGGTAGCAGTCTGAAGAACGTGTGTGCAAAATTTGGGGTTGCTGGCACCTTCCCCTCGGGAGTTGTGGGGTCTGAGGCCCCAGAAAGCTGATCCAGGCAGATCATACTTTAGGAGGGCTGGTTCTTTTTGCGCTTTCGGGGTCCCCTCATCGGCTTCTGCGCATGCAAGCGGGGCGCACGAGGTGACGTTGGAAAGCTTAGGACCTGCTCTGGGCTTGATAACAGGTCCTGGGGCCGTGAAGTACTCCCCTGGAATTTTTTTACCCTTTATAGCACGTAGACAGATGATGATTTTAGCCGGGGGGAGCACGCTATGACCCCCTGATTGCCAATTTCTCTGTGTTCAGGGGCCCCATTGAGGTAGCCCCTTTTAGGTAGCAGTCTGAAGAACGTGTGTGAAAAATTTGGGGTTGCTGGCACCTTCCCCTCGGGAGTTGTGGGGTCTGAGGCCCCAGAAAGCTGATCCAGGCAGATCATACTTTAGGAGGGCTGGTTCTTTTTGCGCTTTCGGGGTCCCCTGATCGGCTTCTGGGCATGCTAGCGGGGCGCACGAGGTGGCGTTGGAAAGCTTAGGACCTGCTCTGGGCTTGATAACAGGTCCTGGGGCCGTGAAGTACTCCCCTGGAATTTTTTTACCCTTTATAGCATGTAGACAGATGATGATTTTAGCCGGTGGGAGCACGCTATGACCCCCTGATTGCCAATTCCTCTGTGTTCAGGGGCCACATTGAGGTGCCCCCTTTTAGGTAGCAGTCTGAAGAACGTGTGTGCAAAATTTGGGGTTGCTGGCACCTTCCCCTCGGGAGTTGTGGGGTCTGAGGCCCCAGAAAGCTGATCCAGGCAGATCATTCTTTAGGAGGGCTGGTTCTTTTTGAGCTTTCGGGGTCCCCTGATCGGCTTCTGGGCATGCTAGCGGGGCGCACGAGGTGGCGTTGGAAAGCTTAGGACCTACTCTGGGCTTGATAACAGGTCCTGGGGCCGTGAAGTACTCCCCTGGAATATTTTTACCCTTTATAGCATGTAGACAGATGATGATTTTAGCCGGGGGGAGCACGCTATGACCCCCTGATTGCCAATTTATCTGTGTTCAGGGGCCCCATTGAGGTACCCCATTTTAGGTAGCAGTCTGAAGAACGTGTGTGCAAAATTTGGGGTTGCTGGCACCATCCCCTCGGGAGTTGTGGGGTCTGAGGCCCCAGAAAGCTGATCCAGGCAGATCATTCTTTATGAGGGCTGGTTCTTTTTGCGCTTTCGGGGTCCCCTGATCGGCTTCTGGGCATGCTAGCGGGGCGCACGAGGTGGCGTTGGAAAGCTTAGGACCTGCTCTGGGCTTGATAACAGGTCCTGGGGCCGTGAAGTACTCCCCTGGAATTTTTTTACCCTTTATAGCATGTAGACAGATGATGATTTTAGCCGGGGGGAGCACGCTATGACCCCCTGATTGCCAATTTGTCTGTGTTCAGGGGCCCCATTGAGGTACCCAATTTTAGGTAGCAGTCTGAAGAACGTGTGTGCAAAATTTGGGGTTGCTGGCACCTTCCCCTCGGGAGTTGTGGGGTCTGAGGCCCCAGAAGGCTGATCCAGGCAGATCATACTTTAGGAGGGCTGGTTCTTTTTGCGCTTTCGGGGTCCCCTGATCGGCTTCTAGAATTTCACCCAGAAAACAATGGCGTGTTTTTTTTCCACGTTGCGTTAGTGGTTTTCGATTTAATGTGGCGTTTTACTTTTGTTTTAGGCAAAATGAATGATATTCTCCACTAACAAAGTGCCAGCGAGAAGAGGGGGCCCTGAAATGTGTTTGTGTGTGTGTGTGTGTGGGGGGGGGGGTGCGCCCGTGCCCTCACCCTCCGAAAAATCTCCCCTTCCATGCCAATTGGCACGTCGAGGGCCCGGTAAGCGACGGCCATTTGCCACGGTCGTTACCCGGTTCTCGACATGCCAATGCCATCAGGTATCTGGTCACACACGGTATCTGGTCACAGGAGCAGGACCCAAGACAGAGAAGCTGCGTCCCTCTAGACCTACCATGTGTGCGGCGTCGCTGCTGCGAACGCCAAGAAGGGCTGCAACTGCAGCACAGCGTAGGACACTGCCGCTCGACGACAAAGCCAGATAGCAAGCGCAATGTCAGAAGCTAGCATAGCGGTGCGGTGTGCACAGTAGCTTAAGGCTTGCCACTGACTGGCGCAGACTGCTAAACTAATACCCTATCACCATGCGTAATATCAGAGGGAAGGGGTTTCAAATGAGTCAGTCACCAGAATCATACATCCATCACCATTCACACATAGCAAGTATAGCCTATACTAGCGCATGGCGGAACAGCCATGTGTTCCATGAGCATGCCCAGTAAGAGGACAGAAGGACTTAGCCTCAGGAGAGATTTGCTGCAAGGCAATCTCCTCTGCAGTGGAAATATAGGAGGAGAGTGCAGAATGTGAGGATCTGTATCCCTGCTGAGTAAACGCAGAAATCCGACTCCTAACATTACCCCCCTCCTAGGGCACCCCCTCCCTGAGCCTTACGATCCACCTACTTGTGCCCGTAAGAGGTATAAGGCCTCAGACTCGTCCGCAGGCAAGTCTGATGTCCCGGTAGATGACAGAGAGGCCCGGGACATGTGGAAGGCCTCAGGGGTGGCAAGATCGCCAGGTCTGAAAAGGGGCCCGTGGGAGACAGCGGGAGCGGAAGTTACAGTGGAACGCAGTGGAACGCCACCGTGTGGCAGGCGTCTCCGATCTTCGCGTAAGGAAGCTATTCCGAGCACAAAAGGCGCAGGCCCGAATATATTTTTTAACATCCTGAGCCCTGTGCGGCCACCAGTAAGACCCTGCCAGGAGTTTTGTGGTCTGCATATAGCCACAGTGACCACCTCTCCAGGATGAGTGTGCCCAGGCAAGAACCTTTGGCCGAAGGTGGGGAGGAACAAGGGCCTTACCCGGCGGTACAGAATTTGGCCTTTGCGGGGCACTGTTGTTTTGAGACACCGCGTGTTGACAAATAAGACCACGACTGGAGTCTTGTGCCAGACACGCCTGGAGAACGGTGCGAGACACCTCCATGGGCTCTGGGGGTGGAACCTCTGGCTCGGGTAGTTCCAGAGGCTCAAAAAAATTGGGAGCCGGAGTAACTTTCCGTTTGGATTGAGCACGCTCCATACCGCGCTCCAAAAAACAGAGGTCAATGCGGGTGGAAATGGCAATCAGTTCTTCCAAACTGGCAGGAACGTCTCTAGTGGAAAGAGCATCTTTAATGTGCTCCACCAAACCTCTCCAAAACACAGAGATGAGGGCTTTATCGGACCACTCCAACTCGGAAGCAAGTGTCCGAAAACGGACGGCATACTGACTAACCGAGAGAGCACCCTGAGTCAAAGCAAGAAGCTGAAGAGAGGTATCCTGCGTGACCTGTGGACCGAGGAAGACCTGCTTAATAGCTGTTAGAAAGTGAGCAGCGGTCCGGACTTCTGGGTCACCACGCTTCCATAGTGGCGTAGCCCACACCAACGCTTTGCCCGACAGCAGGGAAACAATAAACCACACCTTGGCCCGTTGCGTAGGGAATCGCGCAGCCAGTAATTCCAGCTGAATGGAGCACTGGCTGATGAAACCCCTACAGGAGGCGCCATCGCCATAAAATTTATCAGGCAACGGGAGGCGGGTAACTGTCAGCGCGGGGGAGGACGTGGACATACGGGAAACTGCGTCTGTGATTGCCTTTACAGCAGCTTCGGTGGATTGTGCAGCTGAGAGAGCCCCCTCAAGAGTGGCCAGCCGGCCCTCAAGCTGCCGAATACACTGTAAGAGTTGCTGCTGTTCTGCCATCACTAGCCAGACCCTGGCGCTAGTATAATGTTAGGAACGGTGGAACACACTAAATAAAAATAAATAATAAAGTGCGTTCGCTGCTCAGGGTCCACCGCGCAGTAGGTGTAACAACCTGAGTGATGACAGAGGAGCAATATGGCGGTATGATACACATGGGTTCAACGTCACCCGAAGTGCGCAGAGCAGGCTCTGTTCACACACAGAGGTGCCGCAACAAAAACATACAAAACACTGAACCTGTTATTGACACAGGCTTCAGATAGCATACAAAATGCTGAACCTGTTAGTGACACAGGCTTCAGGTAAATGCACACTCGGTATCTGGTCACAGGAGCAGGACCCAAGACAGAGAAGCTGCGTCCCTCTAGACCTACCGTGTTTGTGGCATCGCTGCTGCGAACGCGAAGAAGGGCTGCAACTGCAGCGCGACGTAGGACACTGCTGCTCGACGACAAAGCCAGATAGCAAGCACGATATCGGACGCTAGCATAGCGGTGCGGTGTGCACAGTGGCTTAAGGCTTGCCTCTGATTGGCGCTGACTGCTAAACTAATACCATATCACCATGCGTAATATCAGAGGGAAGGAGTTTCAAATGAGTCAGTCACCAGAATCATACATCCATCACCATTCACACATAGCAAGTATAGCCTATACTAGCGCATGGCAGAACAGCCATGTGGGTCGCCCTCCCAGGGCTGTTGGGTACTCGGTACCAGGCTGGTCTCTCAGAGGGGAATGTCACAGCAGCGGTGAACCGGTTCGTGGCCCTGGTCACCCATGTAAAAGGGATGAAGTGATGGAATAAAGTTTATGAGTGAATGATTTGTGACGCCACTTGTGGTGTTCGGCAATGAAGGTGTTAAGCCGACGCTGCAGACAGATCCTTTGGGACAGATGGTGGGGTGCAGCAAAGATGGGGTGGCCCTCTACAGTCAGGGCTGTAGTGCCATGCCAGAGCAGATGAAGAGGGTAGGTGTTGAGGAAGAGGGTGTAGTGTTTGGCACAGAGATGTAGCAGTGCTGGAGAGTTTGCAGGAAGAAGGCAAGGACACAACAGGGTGCAGTTTCTTTACCTTTACTTTGCTTGGCAAATGCAGTCCAGGGTCCAGATTACAGATGGCACAGGAGCTGGCTAGCCTGGAAGCAACTTAGGAATCTCTCTAGGCAGATGGGTTGTGTAGTCTCCTTCCTAGCGCTTAGTTTTAGGTACTTGCAGTACTGTGTTACACTGAAGTTCCACTTGCTTATTCTCTTTAGAACTCCCTCGTATGACAGACAGCTGTAGCCTTTCTCTTCTGCCTCACACGTCGCTGTTGTGCCTCCGAGTCTTATGTGGAATAGAGCATTTACAGCTTCCTATTCCTCCGGTTTCTGTTGCAGGACCATCAGTGTCCATACAGCCTTGGATACCGGACTCCATATAATGCGCTATAACTGGGAATGAGCCTGAACTCTCTGCTTAATCCCCCAGCTCTTCTCCTCATGTCCACACACATTGCCCTCCTCATACAAACTCCTAATTTCCCCTTCCTGGACCTCAGAGAGCAGCTCTTCCCCCAGTTTTGGGTTCAGAGCTCCCTCTGCTGGGCTGGAATGAGAACTGTGTTGTGTGTTGTGATTAACTGTCAGAGTGATCCTTTATTGCTTCCAAGCACGACATCACACTCCCTAGGAGGAAGGTAATGCCACTGTGGCGACCATACTCCTGGGGATGCCACATTCCCCCCTAGTGCAAGTCAGTACTCCTGGACTGAAGGGAAAACATGTAAACATATAAACAATTATAGATATAACAAGATTTTTAAAAAAATGAAAAATTACAAAAACCAAAGCTGAAAAATAGTCCTAATGATGATTAGTCCATGCGTCAATGTCCATGGTGCAATTCCTGAGCAAGATGGTGAACTATTTACAAGTAGAGTTCTGACCACACATAGTCCTGTGGTCCAATCGTCCATCAAAACAAAATAAGATCTTCAAAAAGTTTCTTGCAGAGTCTCTGTAGGCACATAAACTTCAACAGTTGCATATTTACATTTTAACAATTACAAAACTTATCTATTTGCGGAACCTTAAGGGTGGAATACCTTGGGTACTACGGACAGACCTACATAGCACTGGTGTTGTTGGGGAACTTACTGGATGCCTTGTGTTAACTACTGGTGTAGTGTGTGCTGTACTGGCTACAATACTGGTGCTTCTGCGTAGCACAGGAATACTAGATTTCCTAGGACCACTTCTACACACTGTGGGCATGACAAATTCACCACTGGCAGGGTGAGAATTCTCTTGTTCCACTGCTGGTGTAGCATCCACTGCTTGTACATGCTGGTTTTCAGGGTGGTCATGAGTAACTTCTTGCACTACCAGTTGGGGAAAGGTCAAAACTGGCACCAGTATGGCATTATTTGCTCTAGTCCAATTTGCAGGGAATTCTCCAAGTACAGTGCTGACCTTTTTTTCTTCCTCTCTGGGCTGAAGGTTGTTTTGTTCTTCCATTCTGTCCTTTAGTTGGTCAGGGCACAGTTTCAGATGATCCCTCGATACTGCTGATGAGGTTTCTCCTCCATCCTTACTGATAAGGCACACTTTAGTGTTGTCGAAGTTTGATGGTAAGACGGTGTAGGGTTCAGCTTCCCATTGGTCATCCAATTTATGCATCCTTCTTTCCCTCTTTAAGACTTGTTCTCCTGGTGACAAGGGAACTGCAGGTGCATGTTGATTGTAGTTCTTTTCTGTTTTTGTCTCGCCTGAGCTACTCTTTTCTACACACTCTTGTACTCTACGGTACTGTTCTGCCGCTCCGTATCCCAGTCAGCATCTGGTGATGTTACCTCAGGTATCAGGACTCCCATATCCAAATCAATAGGCAGCTTGCCAGGCCTCGCTCTCATTAGGTAGGCTGGAGTGCAGTTGGTGGAATTCACAGAAATGTGATTGTAGAGGTCGACCAGATCTGGCAACTTCTCTGGCCACAGATTCCTCTCCTCCAAAGGCAAGGTCTTCAGTAGATCGATCACCACCTGATTCATCTTTTCACACATGCCATTGGTCTGTGGATGGTATAGTGTTGTCCTGATCTTCTTGCAACCGTACAAATTACAGAATTCCTGGAACACTTCTGCCTCAAAGGCTGGACCTTGATCTGTAAGCACTCCCTCGGGATATCAGTGTGGTCGACAAAAGTGCTGTTGGAATGCTCTGGCTGCTGTCCTGGCTGTTTGATCCTTGACAGGTACGACTACCAGGAATCTCGAGTAGTGGTCAACGATGGTAAGAGCATAAATGTAGCCTGAACGGCTTGGAACCAGCTTCACATGGTCCAGGGCGACCAACTCGAGTGGCTGTTTAGTTATTATTGGCTGCAAAGGAGCTCGCTGGCTGTTACGGTCCTTCCTGCGCAGGTTGCATTGTCCACACTCCCGGCACCAATTTTCAATGGCTTTCCTCATACCAGCCCAGTAGAATCTCTCCCGGAGCAAGGCCTTAAACTTCTTCCATCCGAAGTGTCCAGCTCCATTGTGGTATGCTTCCAAGACTATTGATGCCTCCCTCTTTGGGACTACCACTTGCCAGACCAACTCATGAGTGCGGGCGTTGATACTCCTCCAGTACAGCTTCCCTTCATAGATGAACAGCCTGCCTCTTTCCTTCCACAACTGCTGCGTTTCTTCAGGAGCATCTGGACCTGGGCGTGAGTCAGCTTGTGACAGTAGCTCCTTTACAAGGTGGACTGCGGGGTCGCTATCCTGCTTCTCTGCACAGTCCAGATGAGGCAATGGATTTAGGGTGGCCTCTTTCATGATAGACCCTCTGTTTCTCAATCCTTGGGCACATTGGGCCTCAATTGGCAGGTGGAAGGCAGGTAACTCTATTTCTTCGAGTGCCTCAGGGTCTTCTCCTGCATCTGGCAGATTGGGCATTCTGGACAGCGCATCAGCATTGGCATTCTTGTGCCCCGCTTGGTACTTGATGGTAAATTCATAGTTAGACAGCCGGGCCATCCATCGCTGCTCCAGTGCATCTAGCTTGGCAGTTTCCAAGTGAGTCAATGGGTTGTTGTCCGTGAAGATGGTAAACTTGGCTGAAGCTAGGTAATGCTTGAATCGTTCAGTCACAACCCAGACTATGGCGAGGAACTCCAGTTTGAAGGAACTGTAGTTGTCAGGGTTCCTTTCAGAGGGACAAAGCTTCCTGCTGGCGTAGGAGATCAATCTTTCTTTGCCATTCTGTACTTGTGACAGTACTGCTCCCAGTCCCACGTTGCTGGCATCAGTATACAGAACAAATGGTTGGTCATAATCTGGGTAGGCCAGAACTTCATCTCCTGTGAGAGCCATCTTCAGTCGAGTGAAAGACCTCTCCAGTTCCTCATTCCATTCAAATGTAGGACTCTTCTTCCTGGCCTTCTTGGGCTGGCCCACCAGAAGATTTTGCATAGGCGTGGCTATTTCAGTGAAGCCTTTGATGAACCTTCGGTAGTAGCCTACCAACCCGAGGAATTGACGTACTTCATGGAGGTTGCTGGGCTTCTGCCAGTACCGGATGACTGTGACTTTGTCAGGATCTGGTGCCACACCTTCTGCACTCACTACATGACCGAGGTACTGTACCTTGGGCTTCAGGAGGTGGTATTTGGAAGGCTTCACTTTCAGACCAAAGTTGGACAAGGCTTCAAACACCTCAGCCAGGTGCTTCAGATGGTCTTCATAAGTCTTGGAGAAAACAATGACATCATCAAGGTATAACAGAACTGTCTCGAAGTTTTTGTGTCCAAGACAGCATTCCATTAGCCGTTGAAATGTCCCTGGGGCAGTGCAGAGCCCGAACGGCATGTAGTTGAACTCGCAGAGACCCATTGGTGTAGTAAACGCTGTTTTCTCCTTGTCTGCCTCTGCCACGGGAACCTGCCAATACCCACTAGTGAGATCTATGGTGGAAAAATAGTTAGCAGTTTTAAGTGCAGCTAATGACTCCTCAATTCTGGGTAATGGGTAGGCATCCTTATGTGTAATGCTGTTAATTTTTCAGTAATCAACACACATTCTCATGGTACCATCTTTCTTTTTCACAAAGACTATTGGGGCTGCCCAGGGGCTACAACTGTCTCTGAGCACCCCAGCCTCCTTCGTTTCCCGCAACATACTTTTGGCACATTGATATTGTGTTAGGGGTATAGGCCGGTACCTTTCTTTAATGGGTGGATGATCTCCAGTGGGGATATGATGTTGAACCCGTTTTGCCTGCCTAAAATCTAGTGGGTGTTTACTGAATACCCGCTCATACTCCTGAGTCACTCGGTAAACCCCACACTTTTGGTATGAAGGGATGGAGTCAGTTCCCACATGCAGCTGCTGACACCACTCCTCTAGCTGCTTTACAGAGCCATTGTCCTCCACCTGGTCGGATGAGACCAAGGGCTGGTCGGATGAGACCAAGGGCTCTGCTGCCTGTATTGCATTGTTACAGACAGTAAGCAGCTTAGCAACTGGCATACCGAGGTATTGTGGCCTCCTCCTCCCCACAATTCAAGAGGCGTACAGGTACTCTCCCTTTGCGGACATCAACTACACCTCTGCCTGTCAGGACAGTGGGCCGGCTATCAAAGTACACTGGCTCTACCAATGCTTGGTAATCTTTTCCTCTGAGGCCTATGGCTGCCCGACACCAAATTAACATTTCACATCTGGGGGGTATCGCAATGGCGAAAGAATCACTCACTCTGACGCTGCCAATTTCTCTGCCAGAGAGTTCTACCTGCTGTCTTTGCATCAGGGCCTTGATCTCCTTCTGCAGGACTCGTTGTTCACTGGAACCAGCAGTCTCAGCCACCTGTTGCAACAAAACAATAACCTCGGCAAGACAATTTTCAATCACATTAGTACCTAAGGTCCTCATTAGGTTACATTCTCGTCGATCAATGTCTACAACTATCAGACCTTGAGATTTTAACTCTACTCACCCCACTTTAATGGTAATCTCTTTACATCCTACTTGCGGCAAAGACTTACCGGGCAGCATGGTGGCTCAGTGGTTAGCGCTGCAGCCTTGCAGCGCTGGGGTCCTGGGTTCGAATCCCACCAAGGACAACATCTGCAACGAGTTTGTATGTTCTCCCCGTGTTTGTGTGGGTTTCCTCCGGTTTCCTCCCACACTTCCAAAGACATACTGATAGGGAATTTAGATTGTGAGCCCCCATCGGGGACAGTGATGAAAATGTGTGCAAACTGTAAAGCGCTGCGGAATATGTTAGCGCTATATAAAAATAAAGATTATTATTTATTATTACCATTGCTGGCAACTACTGTCAGTTCATCACTTGGGTCGCGAGTAAGTTCAGAGTCAGCCCAATATCGCTTGTAAAGGATATATGGCATAGTTGTCACCTGAGAGCCAGTGTCCAGCAAAGCCTTCATGGGGATGCCGTCAATCACCACTGGGAGGACCTGTCGCCCTCCGACATACTTGGCTCGCCAGTTCTTTGGGCCTTGTGGTCCGACTCCTGGGGGTTGGCCCCTCTGCCCCAGGGTAGCAGAATCTTGCGATGTGGTCTGCCTTGTAGCAGCGACGACAGTTGGGATATCCGTCCAGGTCATAGCGATCATTGTCTCTCCCTCGGCGTGGTGGGATCCTCTTCTTCCGTAGCCACGGGACATCCTCTGGACTGGAGGCCAGCTGGATCTTCTCCTTGGATGACGCCTGCAGGGACTGCACAGTTTTGACAAATGCAGCCATACTTTTGGTCAGCTCCTGGACCTGAAGACGCAGTTCGGCAGATGGGTCTTTGTCCACAGTCTGTGCATCAGCCTCCACAGGGCTGGGAGGTAAAGATGCAGCTTCTTGGTGGTATGTGATCGCTGGGCACCTAGGGGGCACTGGACGGCTGACAATTGGTTCATGCAGCACCCGGATAGCCTTTTCCTTGAAGTCTGCAAAGTCTAGGTCAGGGTTTTGTAGGGCTATAATGCGCAGCTGTGCTCTGTGGGTACTGGATAGGAGGCCCTCAATAAATTGCTCCTTTAGCAGTCTGTCTCCATCTTTCACACTGTCTGGATCAATCTGCTTGATGGCTCGCAGTGCCTCCTGCAGGTTAAGGGCATAGTCCCGTATACTGTCCTGCGCTCTCTGCTTACACCCAAAGAATCTCATCTTTATTTCAGCTGCAGGGCGGGTGTCAAAGGTGCTTCTTAGCTTAGCAAGGATCTTTTTAACAGTCTCTTTATCAGTGTCCTGCCAGGCTTTTACTTCCCTTTGCGCTGCACCAGTCAGCTGCCCAATAAGGATGTTCAATTTCTGGCTTTCATACAAACTGAACAGTCTCTCTTTAAATTCAATCAGGGTATGTGACTCCCCTGAGTACTGCGGTAGCCAGGCTGCTCCCGGTATATACGGCATGGACAGCGGCATTATGGGGACCTCTGCAGTGGGCGCTGATTCTTGTGGCGCTGTGGAGGCAGCGCTGGCTGCTGGATGCAGCGGCGCTATGGGAGTCGCAGCTGCGCTGGGCCCTGCAGCTTGTGGCACTGTGGGGTTTGCAGTGGCGTCCGCCGCTGCGTCTGCTCTCGCTTCAGACATTCTCTTCCCCCCTAGTTAATGTTTGCCAAGCCCTGAGTTTCGCTGGCTTACTGGCTGCCATTCTGCAGGCTGGAGGATCAGGGGACGCCGGGACTGCAGGCCTCGGCTTCTCACTTCTCGCGCGCTGGCCTCTTCCCGCGCCGCACTTCACTGTTTTGCGCTTTTCTGCTGGCTCCGCCCACGATGGCCCGCCCCTTTTGCTTCCTGTGCACGCCAAGCAGCGGGGTAATGGCGGCAATTGCACAAATAGTCTATGGCACAAAACACAGTCTCTGGCACACAGGACCCGGGGACACCGGGCTCCATAAATCCTGTTCATGATGCCAAAATGGGTCGCCCTCCCAGGGCTGTGGGGTACTCGGTACCGGGCCGGTCTCTCAGAGGGGAATGTCACAGCAGCGGTGACCTGGTCCAAGGCCCTGGGCACCCATGTAAAAGGGATGAAGTGATGGAATAAAGTTTATGAGTGAATGATTTGTGACGCCACCTGTGGTGTTCGGCAATGAAGGTGTTAAGCCGACGCTGCAGACAGATCCTTTGGGACAGATGGTGGGGTGCAGCAATGATGGGGTGGCCCTTCACAGGCAGTGCTGTAGTCCCAGGGCAGAGTAGATGAAGAGGGTAGATGTTGAGGAAGAGGGTGTAGTGTTTGGTACAGAGATGTAGCAGTGCTGGAGAGTTTGAAGGAAGAAATCAAGGACACAACAGGGTGCAGTTTCTTTACCTTTACTTTGCTTGGCAAATGCAGTCCAGAGTCCAGATTACAGATGGCACAGGAGCTGGCTAGCCTGGAAGCAACTTAGGAATCTCTCTAGGCAGATGGGTTGTGTAGTCTCCTTCCTAGCGCTTAGTTTTAAGGTACTTGCAGTACTGTGTTACACTGAAGTTCCACTTGCTTATTTCTCTTTAGAACTCCCTCGTATGGCAGACAGCTGTAGCCTTTCTCTTCTGGCTCACACATCGCTGTTGTGCCTCTGAGTCTTATGTGCGAATGGAGCATTTACAGCTTCCTATTCCTCCGATTTCTGTTGCAGGACCACCAGTGTCCGTACAGCCTTGGATACCGGGCTCCAAATCATGCACTACAGCTGGGAATGAGCCTGAACTCTCTGCTCAATCCCCCAGCTCTTCTCCTCACGTCCACACACGTTGCTCTCCTCACACGAACTCCTAATTTCCCCTTCCTGGCCCTCAGAGAGCAGCTCTTCCCCCAGTTTTGGGTTCAGAGCTCCCTCTGCTGGCCTGGAATGAGAACTGTGTTGTGTGTTGTGATTAACTGCAAGAGAGATCCCTAGGAGGAAGGTAATGCCACT
This sequence comes from Dendrobates tinctorius, assembly GCF_039654945.1. Lineage (NCBI taxonomy): Eukaryota > Metazoa > Chordata > Amphibia > Anura > Dendrobatidae > Dendrobates > Dendrobates tinctorius. Next base: position 168,972 of record NW_027361915.1, on the reverse strand, counting down.
GTGGCGACCATACTCCTGGGGGCGCCACACATGCGCGCCTTTTATAGCAAGCGGGACCTTCTGCACGCTTCCAGATCTCTGAGATGGACCAATGAGAACTGGAGCGGGACCTGAGCACATGACTCCCGCTCTCCAATAGGAGATCATCCCATGAGCATGCCCAGTAAGAGGACAGAAGGACAGCCTCAGGAGAGATTTGCTGCAAGGCAATCTCCTCTGCAATCTCTTCTGCAGTGGAAAAACAGGAGAGTGCAGAATGTGAGGATTTGGATCTCTGCTGAGTAAACACAGAAATCCGACTCCTAACACATGCGATACCGCGCTCCAACTGTTGGCCTTGACACAGGGTTCATTCCTGGTCAATAAGTATGCCATTTGGTTTCGGACACTGGCTTCCGAGCTGGAATGGTCAGACAATACCCCAATTTTTTGGAGGGGTTTGGCTGACCACGTTAAGGATGCTGTGGCCACTCGGGAGGTTCCCGGCACTCTGCAGGAGCTCATTACCAGCTCCAACCATATTAATCTCCGCTTCTTCGAGCGAGGGTTGGAGCGCTCCCAGTCCAGACAGAGGTTTAGGTTGGCTCCAACTTTCTCCAAACCTCTGGAGTCTCCCGATCGAGCGTTCGAGTTGTCGGCAGTTAGGGAGGTGCCTCACACGGGCTCTAAGTTCTGCCCAGATCGAACCTCCATAGCCCACGCTCACTGCCGACAGTCTGGTCACCTTGCCAATAGGTGCCCACAGCGTTCAGAGATGTCCGCGTCTAGTGGCAACAGCAAGAGGGTTACGAGACACCACACTGTTTTCCTCCAAGCTAACCTTTAAGGGGGTGTTGGAGTTCGGCTCCTCTCCTCTGGCGGTGGAGGTTTGCGTAGATTCTGGAGCACGCAGTCCCATTGGTTATGCTACCTCAGCTGGTCACCATCAGGGTGGTGAACGTTTCGACATTACCCTCGCAAATTACCCATCAATTACTCCATTAAAACTCTCACTGCCTCTGTCCTGTCACGAGACAGTGTCGCTCCTTATTATCGCCGAGGGCATTAACCAGGTCCTCCTAGAAGTTCCCTGGTTGCGCTGCCACTCTCCCCATATAGAGTGGTCCTTGGGGAGAATACTGGGTTGGAGCAAGTCCTGTGAGGATAGGTGTGTGAAGGACCGCGTTCAGATAGCCTCCACCGATGTCCTCATGGATCTCTCCGCACTCCCAAGTCACTACCAGCAATGCGCGGACATGTTCTTGAAAAAGTCCGCTGAGACTCTTCCGCCCCATCGCCCCTACGACTGTCCTATAGACCTCTTGCCAGGCGCAGAACCCCTCGAGGTCGCGTATATCCTCTGTCCCTTCTGGAGATGGAGGCCATGTCCCAGTACATCAGTGAGAACCTGGCAAGGGGGTTTATTAGGAAGTCGGTGTCACCAGCGGGGGTGGGATTCTTCTTCGTACAGAAGAGTGGAGAGCTGCGCCCGTGCGTTGATTACAGAGGTCTCAATGCCATAACCGTCAAAAACAAATATCCTCTTCCCCTGATCTCTGAGTTGTTCGACAGGTTGCGTGGGGCCCGGGTCTTCACTAAGCTAGACCTACGAGGGGCTTACAACCTGATCCGCATACGCGAAGGGGACGAGCAGAAGACAGCCTTTAATACCAGGGATGGCCATTATGAGTATCTGGTCATGCCCTTCAGCCTCTGTAACGCCCCAGCTGTCTTCCAGGACTTCGTAAATGATGTCTTTTGCGATATGCTCTCCACCTCGGTGGTGCTCTATCTGGATGACATCCTCATCTTCTCTCCAGATTTGGCTTCTCACCGGAGAGACGTCTGAAAGGTCTTCGACCACTTGCGGGCGAATTCTCTCTTCGCCAAGTTGGAGAAGTGTCAGTTTGAGCAGGAGTCTTTACCTTTCCTGGGCTATATCATCTCGGCCCAGGGGTTGGCTATGGATCCTGCCAAATTGCAGGTGGTAATGTAATGGCAGGAACCCCATTCCCTTAAAGCGGTGCAGCGCTTTTTGAGGTTCGTTAATTACTACCGTCAGTTCATTCCCCACTTCTCCACACTGGTAGCTCCTTTGGTCACCCTCACCAAAAAGGGAGCCAATCCCAAGGTTTGGTCAGAACAGGTCTCCGCGGGCTTCTCGTCTTTTAAGACCCATTTTGCTGGCGCTCCTATCCTCCACCGTCCCGATGTGGATAAACCCTTTATCCTAGAGGTGGATGCCTCGTCTGTCGGTGCAGGAGCAGTCTTTTTCAAGGTCGGAAGCATCTCTGCTTCTTCTCAAAGACCTTCTCACCGGCGGAGAGAAACTACTCCATTGGGGACAGGGAGCTGCTGGCAATGAAGTTGGCCTTTTCCGAGTGGAGACATCTCCTGGTCTATTTACAAACAGCCCAGCGCTTGAACTCTCGACAAGCTAGGTGGTCGCTCTTCTTCTCCCGCTTCCATTTTACCTTGCACTATCTGTCCGGTGAGAAGAACGTCCTGGCTGATGCTCTCTCTCTCGCTCGGTAGTGTCAGTGGAGGAGGCTGAGCTTCGGCTAATCGTCCCCTCTGAGAGTCTGAGGACCGTGGCTCGGGTTGCCCTCGAGTCAGTGCCACCGGGCAAGACCTTTGTTCCTCCCCGCCTGCAGCCAGAGATTCTCGCGTGGGCAAACACGTCCAGGGTGGGTGGTCACTTTGGTGATAAGCGGACCACGGAACTTCTGGCAAGGACTTATTGGTGGCCGCATATGGCTCGGGACATGAGCGAATACATTCAGGCATGAGTCTTTTGTGCTCGGAACAGGTCCTCTAGGCAGAGGCTGGCTGGGTTATTGTTACCCTTTGCCGGTGGCAGACAGACCCTGGGAGATGGTTGGCATGGATTTTGTGGTCGGCCTCCCCAAATCCAGTGGCAGCACGGTCATCTGGGTGGTCACCGATCATTTTTCTAAAATGGTGCATCTGGTGCCACTCGTGCGGCTGCCTTCTGCCCGTGGTCTCACTGCGCTGTTCATAAAGCACGTATTTCGTTTGCACGGTATGCCGGACAAGATAGTTAGTGACCGAGGTCCCCAATTTGCGTCTCAGTTTCGGAGGGAGCTCTGCAGTCTACTCAGTATTGAGCTAAATTTGTCCTCCGCTTATCATCCCAAGATGAACGGGTTGGTTGAGAAAGCTAACCAAACTCTGGTCACATACCTGCGACATTTTGTCTCGGCCAGGCAGGATGACTGGGCATCCTTACTACGGTGGGCAGAATTTGCCCTGAATAATGCAGTGGCTGATTCCACTGGTCAGACTCCATTCCTCAATCAACTCCGCCATGCTGGAGGACTGGCCGCAAAAAATTCACAGAAAGGCGGACCCATGATACAGGAAGAATCTGATTCGTATATACAAGTGTATGGCCAGGTAGAAACAGGACAGGGCACAGCAACCAGAGCAGGACAGCTGCCGTGTCAATTTGTAATAAATGCAGTGGGACATTGATATGACCCTATCAATATTCCTAGGTCCCAACAATTGCTTACTGAGGCTGTCCAGAACGCAATCCTGTATGCCTCCTCTCTCCCCCCGATACGATGCCTCAACGTACAGTGGCTATACCATTAATCTCTGCCGGTATTTTTCAATATCCCAGGAAGGATGCTGCCATGGTCATAGTATCAGCAATAGAACGGTGCATACAGGGAAACCCCATAAAATTGGAGGAGGTCCGATTTGTCCTCTGCAGCCGCCTAACGGCCCATCAGGCAATACAATCTCTAACTGTAACAGAGCCTCCTGCCCCGCTCCCACAGCAGATGCCTCTTGTGCCCGTACTGCCGCTACCTCCTCCCTCCGAGTTGTCAGTAATATATGAATTTAAAGAAGAAAATGTGGAAACGACTCCTGACAGGTCAAAGTATACTCCCTTCACCCCATCACAAATAGACACTCTTTGCAATCAATTACCCGTTCCAGAGACTTCCCCCATGGCTTTCTACAGGCAAATGGCATCAAATCGAGAGATTTATTCTACTCCCCGAAGAGATCTATTGCACATACTTCGAGTAAAAGCTGGGGAGGGGTATTTTCCAATTATTGAGGGTGGCATAATGTATAATGTGGATCTGGATGGGGGAACCTATGAGAATGGTGTTGATTTCTGCAATGCTTTAAAGGTCTGGGCACAAGATAGATTGGCGGACCAAGCTACCTCTCTCACAGATGTCACACAGGACAAGGGGGAGACTGCCGAGAAGTTCTATGGGCGTCTTATGGTAGTATTTAGAGATCTGGGATTCTCACTGTATAATAAAGCCCATACACATCTTTTTGTGGCAGCTTTGATGTCCGGCCTTAAACCCGAATTGCAAGAGGCGATAATGTCAGTTAGACCTGATGTTGAGAATTCCACTCCGGATGATGCTTTGAAAGTAGTAAAAAGTTTTCAGAAGAATTTAACCCATTCTGCAGCGGCAGGGAAACAAAAATAAGCCTGCAGCTGCAGCTGCAGCAGCTCCAGTTCCTCCAATAACAGCAGCCCCCACCATTGCGCCCAGCGCGGCTGCGAGTACACAGCTGGTTCCTTATCACTGGAGCACACAGCAAACTCTGGCCCCCCCTCAGACTTCAGCTCCCTACTCCAATATCTCTGCTAATCCTATGAATAGGAACCTTCCTCCCCAGATCCGCTGTGCCAATTCTCGTCTACAATGCTGGCGCTGCAGCCGACTCGGTCACTTTCAGAGGGACTGTCACACTCCCGCTGATAGATGCTACCCTCAAGTTCTCTCTTCCAATCGTAATCTAAATACTGGGAACCCTAGAGGATACCCCGGTTACGGACAGCCCCAAAATCCTGATAATTGTCCATACTGAAGGGTTGGCCAACCAGGGTCTTCCATCACAATGTCCTCCACCAAACCTGGGGCATGCTCATCCGTCACGCTCCCTGTAGGGGACACCCTTGTTAAGTTCATGGTAGACACTAGGGCAGTCAATTCTATAATCAAATCATCAGATGTACCTACGGATATCCCTATTCAATTCTCAGATCAAGAGCTTGTTTTAATTGGAGTAGATGGCAGACCCAATAAACATACTCTTACAAAATCCATCCCTGTGGGACCCAAGGTTACTGCTCAGTTCGTGATCTCTCTCACATGTCCAGTAAATTTACTGGGGGTAGATTTATTATCACAGTTCCGCTCCAGAATACAATTCCAAGATGATGGTCAGATGGTTCTTAGGTTACATAACCCCTATGCAGATGAAGACAGTGAGGAAATCTGTATTTTGCATGCCCTTCCCACAGTTACGATGGCCCTGATAGGCCCAGATCCACCCCCAATATTGCCTGAGGATCAACGACTCACCCCATACCTCTCAGAGGTACCATCTAAACTTTGGTCAAAAGGTCCAAATGATATAGGGAAAATGCCCGTAGAACCAGTAAAAGTATTTCTCAAACCTGGTGCCCCTTTTCCCAAAGTCCATCAATGTCCTTTGAAACATGATCAGGAGCGGGGCCTTCAGGAGCAAATACAAACATTACTTGATAACGGTGCTCTGGTACCCTGTTTTTCTCCATGTAATACGCCCTTGTTTCCCGTTAAGAAAAAGACCCCACCTGGCCAGCCCCCTGTGTACCGGCTGGTGCAAGATCTGCGGGCAGTTAATGCAGCTACTATTCTGGAAACTCCAGTGGTGCCTAATCCACATACTCTAGCAGGATGCTGCTTGGTTTACAGTCATTGACCTTGCCAATGCCTTCTTTAGCATTCCGTTAAACCCAGATTGCTAGTTTCTGTTTGCATTCAGTTTTCAGGGACGACAGTTAACATGGACAGTTATGCCACAATGGGCCCAAAACAGTCCCAACCAGTTTGCAAAAAACATGAGCGAGTGTCTCTTGCCCTGGCAGTTAGGTCACCCTCAAGTTACGCTGCTTCAGTATGTGGATGATCTTTTGTTGTGTGCACGGACGGAGCAGGAAGCCATTGCTGCCACTGTTAGCCTCCTCAAGCATCTGGCAGCACTGAACTGTCGGGTTTCAGCCTCGAAACTTCAGTTCTGCCTTGGTCAAGTGATATTCTTGGGTCACTGTCTCCTTCAGGGTGTCAGACACCGCACAGAAGAAAGAAAAATAGCTGTCAGCTTCCTTCCTTTCCCAAAAGATGAAATTGAACTCCAACGCTTTCTTGGACTGTGCACTTATTGTCGTCAGTGGATACCGGATGCATCCCACATAATGCACCCCCTTTACAATGCCTTGAAAGACGGCATAATGAACTACAAGGAAAGATCACCGGTTTGCATGGAAAGCCTTCATCATGCCTTCTCTGAGTTGAAGCGGCTTATTGCTTCCGCCCCTGCCTTGGGTATCCCGGACTATACTCGACCGTTCCATTTGTATGTGTCTGAGAATGAAGGACACGCAGCAGGGGTACTTACACAATCACATGGCAGCAGGCAACGACCAGTGGGCTATTATTCGGCCCGCCTCGACCCAGTGGCCAGAGCATCACCAAGATATGCTGACGAGTTTGATCGATTCCACACGGGATACGCTGTTACCACAGAGGACACTGTAGTGCACGCAGCTGCACTCCCGCCTTCACAGTCAGCACAAGAAGCAGACCTCCAGGCTCTGTCTACTGCATGTACTTTGGCCAAGAACAGACGGGCTAATATATATACGGACTCACAGTATGCATTTGGTATTGCTCGCGATTTTGGGGCTTTATAGGCCAATCGAGGGTTTATTACTACTGCCGGAACCCCAGTTAAAAATGCTGCTGAAGCTGTTAAAAACCTCATGGACTCGATTAAATTACCTACTCAGGTGGCTATTATCAAAGTTAAGGCGCACGGTCCTAGGAACAGTCCACAGACTGTTGGCAACGCATTTGCAGATATGCAAGCAAAAGCCGACGCTCTTTTACCCGTTGAACCAACAATACCAACTATGGTGACCACACGCTCTCAGCGTAAACAGTTACAAGAAGCATTGACCCTACGAGAACCTGATGATCTACAACAGACTGAAGTTTTCTGGTGGACCCTGCGAGACCGCTTAATGACGATGCAGAGAATGTCTCCAAAGGAAGAGGTGAAGCAATGGAAGGCTGATGGGGCACGAATAGATAATGGTCTCTGGAAAAAGGACCAACTTGTGTGTCTCCCTAAGCGGATGTACCCTGCTATTGCCACATGGGCACATGGACCTACACATCGAGGAAAGAATCAGGCCCTCACACTGGTGCGAAAATTCTACTGGGCCCTGGGAATTTCCACAGTTTTGACAGCGCTCAACCGTGCCTGTAATATCTGTCAAACTTGTAATCCCGGTCAACTTCAACGTGTACCCCCGAAGCATCTTGCTAAGCCCGACTATCCTTTCCAAAGGCTCCAGGTGGACCATATCACGTTACCTAAGTCTGGAAGGTATGAATACTGTTTGGTTGTTGTTGACATGTTCTCCAGTTGGCCGTAAGCATTCCCTGTTACCAACATGACTGCAAAAACCACAGCAAAGAAACCGGTGATGGAAGTCATATGCAGATATGGGGTTCCAGAAGTTGTTGAAAGTGACCAAGGCCCAGCCTTTTCTTCTCATGTGTACCAAGAAGTTCTGACAATGCTTGGATCCACTGTAGCCCTCCATACTCCGTACCACCCACAATCCAGTGGGAAAGTTGAGAGGTTGAATGGCACACTGAAGGGACAATTGACCAAAATGATACAGGAGACTACGGCTCCATGGCCAGAGCTCCTACCCATTGTACTATACCATATTCGTACTACCCCTATTGCAAAACATGGCCTGTCCCCATATGAGATATTGTTTGGTACTAGGCCCCCAGTTGCAAATTTCCAACCTCAGCAGTTATCAGAAGAGACTGACCGTGCTGTTCAATATGTTATTCAGCTTAGTAAAAATCTTGCTAACACCCATGCTCTAGTTTCTTCTTCTCTTCCAGATTCAGCAGAAACCGACACCTGTCATAACCTGCAGCCTGGTGATTTGTTAGTCGTGAAAAGACATGTCAGGAAGCATGGACTAGAACCCTTGTATGACGGTCCATATCAAGTCCTCCTCATCACCCCTACATCAGTGAAACTAGAAGGAAGACTGACTTGGATTCACGCATCGCACTGCAAGCTGGTTAAACAAGCCAATAGCAAATAAGGGGGCATAATGTTCTGGTCTTTCGCATTTTCGATATTATTATTGGTAACCGCATGGGACAGCCTAAATTCCCCAATGTCCTTGAATAAGTTTATACAACATCATGAAAAATTACTGAGAGATTTGTTGGGCAATTCCCAGTCTCTGGCAGACTGTTGGATCTGCATGTATTCACCAATGTCAGCCACGAGCATCCCCTTTTTGGCTATCCCTGTTCCACCTGAGGAGTTATTTGCTTGGACTAACTGTTGTGACACACTCGCTAATAATGCCACAGATAATGCTAAATTATGGAATTTAACTGTTGGTATACCTATTGTGGGATGGGTAGGATACCCCTGGTGACAAGGTAACCTTTCAGGAAGCAATACCCAACTTCAATATTTGGCCTACAAAGGAGGGGCTTGGGTCCCTAAGAATAAGACTAGTCTAACAAATCTAGGGCAAATTCCAACATATGGTTTACAAGTCAGCTTCAATGTAACTTCACACTCTACTGATGCCTTCAAACCAATGTTGCTAGAAAGAAGGTTGCATAATACGTCATGGAAATTTTCTAATTTGTTTCCCCAGGGTTCTAACGAAACCTGTGCCAGTATTCCTGGCAATATATCTTGTAATGAGTCCTCTGAATATATACTAGGAACCTCCACTTGTGGAAATCCCGATGTAGGCTATTGTAGTCCTTTAGGACAATCTCCAGCTTGGTGTATGCTTCAGAATGTATCTGCATTCATAGACTTAGTTCATAGATTGGTGCTGCAACATTAAGCCCTATGGGATTTACCTGATGATATGTTCTAGGTATGTGGAGACAATGCTTATTAATGGTTGCCAGTAGGGGTATGAGGAACTTGTTCTCTGGGTCGCTTGACCCTGGCCACCTTTGTTATTCCAAACAAACAGTTGGATACACAGGCTATACCCAAACATACATTATACAAAAGAGCTGCAGACAATTCACTCTGCCCTTCAGGGAGACCACATATAGTGCAGATGAGTGTGGCCAATAAAATTGTCAGTTCCATTTTCATTTACCCTATGATTACACAAATGCGAGATAAATTGGTTAGGGCCACAGACTATCTAGATGATCAAATTTGGAATATACTGGACATACTTAATACTACTGTTGCTGTCCAAAATCAAATTATTATAGTCACTAATCAACTTACTATAGTGCTGGACTACTTAACAGCAGCACAAGGTGGTATGTGTCAGGTCATTGGACCCGCTTGCTGTCATTATATAGATCCTAACAGTACTATGAAGTTAAAGTTAAAGTTAGAAGACATTCGAAGACGCAGAGATCATTACAATAAAGACAATGATCGTACTAAGGACAGTTGGTGGTCAGACACCTTCTCCTTTCTCAATCCAGCCAATTGGTTTAAGGGAATTGGGGGCTGGATAGCTGGGATCTTACAAAGCTTGTTACACATTGCTGCCTGTATCCTTTTTGTATATGTGATACTAAAACTTGTTTTTTGGTGTACTTCTGTATGTATTAGGAAATTCTGCACCAAGACAGCTAATGACGATACCAAAGGTGTCGTTGTCCCTGCTCTTCTCTGCACCGATCACAAAAGGCTACTTGATGAAGATGTTGAAGCCAAGCACATGGCTACCTACAAAAGATCTCCACCACCGTCATCAAAAATTGTTATTCGTGAATTGCAGCATACAGGGGCATGGGTGCGCCGCGACAGCCATGACTGGTAACACGGCATCAGTCATGTGAAGACCAGTACCCCTCAAGCTGTTAGCTTGGGATAGCACCTCTGATGCTGCATATGTGTTAAAAAAAATGTATCTAGGGGGATTGTGAAGGGTTAAAACAAAAGTCAAAGCTGAAGTTTCGTTTTATCCATTCTCTGAAGGTTTTATTTCTCCATTTTTTTTGCTGTAAGATAATTTTTTGTAATTGGCATGGGCTGTCATGAAACCTGACTGTTCCTATCAGGTGCAAGATAAGGGAACCGGGGGTGTACTACTCTGAAGAATATGCCACTATACTACTTTCAATGATGGACATATATGTAGTTTCCGGTTTTCTTGCAATATTATTGGCTTATAAAGTGAAATGATGTTATTGGTATTTGAGAACTTTGCATAATTAAGCAAAATATTATAAAAGAAGTGACTACAATAAACGGGTTACCGATCTCTTTGGATCGTCCCATACAGAGACACGTCTCCGTTTGGTCAATTGAGTTGCTAGCAACACTCTGTGGAATAATTTGGACATCACTGGCTCAACTATGAAGGGTTAATTTAACTCTCTCCCTATCAACCTGTGATCCAGTGTCCACGAGGGTGGTGAAGGGGATACCATCCACTACCACGCTCCCAGAAGAGTCAAATCGGTCTGTTCTCCTGCCGGTGCAATTCAGTTGCCACTGATGTTGCGGCATCCTCTTCGGCAATCGCCATGGGAGATCAACCGGGCTTGATGCTAGCTGGATCCTCTCTGTGGGGGGACAAGTTTGCAGAGTCTGAACAGTTTTACATAGAACAGACATATTTTTAGTCAGTTCCTGTACTTGCAGTCGTAAATCTACAATAGAATCTTCAGCTGGAGTCTGCACATGCCGAACTGCAGGCACCTTGGGTGAGGATACTGCCCCCTGGAGGTACGTAACTGCTGGATCTTTAACTGGCTCAGTGCAGACATAAGTAGAAAGTCTTAAGATATGTATGGATCTGTCTTTAAACTGAACAAAGGGTTCTGTAATGACATCAAGCGCAGTTGTGCCTTACTGGAATCAGACAAAAGACCTTCAATGAACTGTTCTTTCAGCATTTTGTTCTCATCTCTTACACTGTCTGGATCACTTTGTTTAATGGCCTGCAGCGACTCCTGCAGGTTTAAGGCATAGTCTCCAACAGTGTCCTGTGGTTTCTGTCTGCAGCTGAAAAATCGCATCTTTATTTCTGAAGCAGTACGGGTGTCAAAAGTATCCTTTAATTTAGCAAAAATGTCTTTTACAGTCTTTTTATCAGTAGCTGGCCAAGATTTAACTTCTCTCTGAGCAACGCCACTGAGCTGACTTGTAAGTATACTGACTTTCTGCTCCTCTGACATAGGATAAATTTCACACATGCTGCGCAGCTTCCCCTTGAAGTCACTTAAGGTGTGCAATTCTCCATTGTACTGTGGCAGCCATGTCGCACCCAATAAAAAAGGCATGGTGAGAGGCAATATGGGAGCTGCAGCTGCTGCACCCTGGGTGTCACTGGGATTAGACATCTTCCCCCCTAGTTAACCCTTGCAGGGGTGCGACTCACCGCTTCGGTTGATGCAGGTCGTTGCTCCTGTAGTACTTTAGGCATGCACGGTATCCTGTTCGAATCCTGTTCGTGACACCAAAATGACGTGCCCCAGGAGCCGTGGGATGCTCGGTGCCGGGTCGGTCATCTTAAAGGGATATGTCACAGTGGCAGTGACCCGGTCTGTGGCCCCAGGTGGTCATGTAAAAGAGGTAGAATTGAATGGGAATAAAATTTATGTAGTGATTTGTTACAACAGTTGGAGTGTTCGACTATAGTATACTACTGGGGGAGTAGACGGTGATGGCAGTGCAGATATTTAACCCTCTCCAACCAGGGCAGACCCCCAGAGATTGTGATGGAAGTAAAGGGCACAGAGTAATAAGGCAGGATACAAGAAAAGTCTATCATTTACTGAAGTTCAGGTGCAGTTCAGAGGAGATATCACAACTCTCACCAGGTTACAGTCTGCTCTGGAGAATGTGAGTTATCCTTCCTCTGCTGTGACTCGGTGTAAGCTTCCTGCTGTTTTATTCCCCTGAGAAAACAGCAGGAGCGGAGCTGCAAAGATCCTTCCTGCCCGGCGCTAGAGCTTCCTGTGTCTCTCTGACACAGATAGCAGCACGGCTGAATGACGTCATCATTGTGCGGCGCGGCTGCTGTGCTAGAGACACAGGAAGCAGCCGGAGGGAGAAGACGGTGATGCTGCAGACCGGACATGTGAGGTACTGTGCTGCCTGTCACTGCTGCTGTGTGTGTGTGCGAGTGACTGTGTATGTGTGTGTATGTATGTAGTGTGATGATGGGAGTGATGGGGAGTGATGGAGAAGGCAATGATGTAATATGTAGTATGTGTGTGAAGTGGATGTGTGTGTGTATGTATGTATGTGTCGTGTGTATGTGTGTGTGTGGATCGATGTGTATGTGTAGGCGGAGAAGGCCATGATGGGGTAATGGGGAGAAGGCCATGATGGGGTGATGGGGAGAAGGCCATGATGGAGGTGATGGGGAGAAGGCCATGATGGAGCTGATGGGGAGAAGGTCATGATGGAGGAGAGGGGGAGAAGGCAATGATGGAGGTGATGGGGAAAAGGCCATGATGGAGGTGATGGGGAAAAGGCCATGATGGAGGTGATGGGGAAAAGGTCATGATGGAGGTGATGGGGAAAAGGCCATGATGGAGGTGATGAGGAAAAGGCCATGATGGAGGTGATGGGGAAAAGGCCATGATGGAGGTGATGGAGAGAAGGCCGTGATGGGGAGAAGGCCATGATGGGGAGAAGGCCTTGATGGAGGTGATGGGGAAAAGGCCATAATGGAGGTGATGGGAAGAAGGCCATGATGGAGGTGATGGGGAGAAGGCCATGATGGAGGTGATGAGGATAAGGCCATAATGGAGATGATGGGGAGAAGGCCATGATGGAGGTGATGGGGAGAAGGCCATGATGGAGGTGAGGGTGGGAGGAGACCATGATGGAGGTGATGGGGAAAAGGCCATGATGGAGGTGATGGGGAGAAGGCCATGATGGAGGTGATGGGAAAAAGGCCATGATGGAGGTGATGGTGATAAGGCCATGATGGGGGTGATGGAGAGGGCAATGATGGGGATGGTGGGGAAAGAGAAAATGATGGAAGTGGTGGAAAGGGCAATGATGGGGTGGGGGAGAAGGCAATGATGGTGGTAGTGGAAAAGACAATGATGGGAGTGATGAGGAAGGAGGCAATGATGGGGGTGGTGGAGGAGAAGGCAATGATGGAGGTGGTGGAAAAAGGAAATGATGGGGTGGCAGGGGAGAAAGCAATGATAGTGGTGGGGGAGAAGGCAATGATGGAGGTGGGAAAGAGGGCAATGATGGGGTGGGGGAGAGGACAATAATGGGATGTGGGGAGAGGAGGACAATGAGGGGTGTAGGGGATTGGGATGGGAGGAAGGGGGACCTATAATGGCCTTAGGAACAGGGGGAGGTGGAGTACGACATTATTATCGCTTATTATGTCTAACACAGTCCCTTAGTATATAGTGTACTCACTTATTATGTCTAACACAGTCCCTTAGCATATAGTAAATGTACTTATTATGTATAACACAGACCCTTAGCATATAGTGCACTCACTAATTCTGTATAACACCATCCTTAGTTACATAGTTTCCTCTTTTATTATGTATAACACCATCCCTTATTACGTACCATCCTATCTAGTTATATATGGTGCCGTCCCTTATTATATAGCTTCCTCTGCTGTTATGTACAGTGCTGTCTCTTACATAGTGTATTCTTGTTAATTTTGTAATTAACATTGCCCTCTTTTATTACATAGTCCCCACTCATTTAGATATAAAGTGACTGTTGATGGAGGAGCCGGTGACCAGACGACTAGTCCACCATCTCCTCCATTAGAAAGGAAGCTTTCCTAGCCATCATTGCATTATACAGCTAACAAGACGGTATGTAATAAAAAACAGGGATCTATATAATACAATATGCAGGGAACGGTGCTGTACATAACAAGAGAGGGCACTGCATAATAAGGGACAGCAATATACATAATAAAGGAGACTATGTAATATATATATGTATGTGTGTGGCGCAATATATATATATATACAGTATATATATATATATATATATATATATAGCTTTGTCGCCATAAAAGGAAGAGGGCCCAGACACATTTCTTGCACAGGGGCTCCAAGCTGTCAGTGTCCGCCCCTGGATTGAACCCCAGGTGGAAGATTCCCTATAATGAGGCAGATGGAGGCACTGTGGGTGCTATAGAAGGACCTGTGATCCAGTGGTGTCCATCTTTTTAGGATTGCATAAACGTGCTCTCAGCCACAGTTTTGTGCACTTCTGAAAAGAATACCACTGAACAGAGGCCAGACGGAGTCCAGAGTAACTCTGCTGCCTCATTATAGTGAATAGATCAATCGCAGGCCAGGATTGATAATCTGCCCAACTGGGCATTTTCCCTCTGGGCCACGATGTTTCCATTTATAGTGGGTGCGGGCCGGTAATGCCCACTGATCTTGCCGACCGACTGGCCGCTAATCTGGCCACCGACCCGTTTTTCCGGCCACTGGCCCTTTAAATCTGCTGGCACGGTGGTTCTAGAAGGGTTGCAACAAGAATGGAGTTGATTTTTTGAGGTAATTATGCCACCGGAAGGGGCGGGCCTAGAGCTGTTTAGACCAGAGTTGATTTTTGTGATCCTCATTTTAGCCACTCTAATCAATATGGCTCTAGTCCCCGCCCCTTCTGGTGACATCATTACCTCAAAAAATCGTTCTAGTCGCTACTGTGCCGGAAGAGGAGCTGCTGCTGCCAGAGAGATATCTGTGCTTGCAGCTTTGTGCCTGTCTGCTGGTGATCTGTGCCCCTCAGCTATGTGCCGCCCAGTGATCTATGTGTCCCCCCTGTGATCTCTGTGGCTCCAGCTATGTGCCCACCCTGCGATTTCTGTAGCCCCAGCTATGTGCCCCCCAGATTTGTGCCCCATGTGATATCTGTGTTCCCTTCCAACTATATGCCCCCATGTGATCTGTGCCTCCCAGCAATGTGCCCCCCATGATCTCTGTGGTCCCAGCTATGTGCCCCCCTGTGATCTGTGCACATAGCTATATGGACCCCTGTGATCCCTGTGCCCCCCAGCTATGTGTCCCCTGTGATCTCTGCTCCCCCTGTGATTTCTGTGCCCTTCAGTTATGTGCCCTCCTGTGATCTCTGTGGCCCCAGTTATATGCCCCTTTGTGATCATTGTGGCCCTAGCCATGTGCCCCCATGATCTCTGTGGCCCCAGCTATGTGCCTCCCTGTGATCTCTGTGACCCCAGCTATGTGCCTTCTCTATGATCTCTGTGGCTCTAGCTATGTGCCCCCCTGTGATCTCTGTACCCCCTGTGATTTGTGTGCCCTCCATCTATATGCCCCCCGGTAATCTCTGTGGCCCCAGCTATGTGTTCCTCGTGATCTCTGTTCCCCCACTGATATCTGTGCCCTTCAGCTATGTGCCCTCCCGTGATCTCTGTGGCCCCAGCTATGTGCCTCCCTGTGATCTCTGTGGCCCCAGCTATGTGGCTTCTCTGTGATCTCTGTGGCTCTAGCTAAGTGCCCCCTGTGATCTCTGTACCCCCTGTGATTTGTGTGCCCTCCATCTATATGCCCCCTGTGATCTCTTGCCCCAGCTATGTGCCCCCCAGCTATGTGCCCCAATATGATCTCTGTGCACCCATGTGATCTCTGTCCCCCCAACTATATGCCCCCTGTGATCTCTGTGCCTCCCAGCTATGTACCCCTGTGATCTCTGTGCTCTCGGCTATGTGCCCCCTGTGATCTGTTCCCCATGTGATCTCTCTGCTCCCCCAGCTATATGCCCGCTGTGATCTCTGTGGCACCAGCTATGCACCCCTCTGTGATCTCTGGCCCCAGCTATGTGCCCCCCAGCTATGTTCCCCAATATGATCTCTGTGCACCCATGTGATCTCTGTCCCCCAACTATATGCCCCCCGTGATCTCTGTGCTCCCAGCTATGAGCCCCTGTGATCTCTGTGGCCCTAGCTATATGCCACCCTGTAATCTCTGTTGCCCCAGCTATGTGCCCCCTTGATCTCTGTGGCACCAGCTATGTGCCCCCCTGTGATTTCTGTCCCCCATAGCTATATGTCCTCCTGTGATCTCTGTGCCTCCCAGCTATGTGCACCTGTGATCTCTGTGCTCCCAGCTATGTGCCCCACTCTGATGTCTGTGGCCCTAGCTATGTGCCCCCTGTGATCTCTGTTGCCCCAGCTATGTGCCCCCTGTGATTTCTGTGTCCCATAGCTAAATGTCCTCCTGTGATCCCTGTGCCCCCAGCTATGTGCCCCCTTCTGATCTGTTCCCCATGTGATCTCTCTGCTCCCCCAGCTTTATGCCCCCTGTGATCTGTGCCCCCCAGCTATGTACACCCCTGTGATCTTAGTGGCTCCCAGCTTTGTGACCCCTGTGATCGCTGTGCCCCCCTGCTATGTACCCCCTGTGATATTTGTGCTACCATGTGATCTCTGTGCCCCCTGTGATCTTTGTCCCCCCCAGCTATGTGCCCCCCAGCTATGTGCCCTCCTGTGATCTTTGTATCCCCCTGTGATTTCTGTGCCCCCTGTGATCTTCGTGCCCCCCAGGTGATCTCTGTCCCCCCGGTGATCTATGAGCCCTACCCGGTAATTTATGTGCCTGCCTGGCAATACCTGTACCCCCCAGTGCTGTATATCCCCCCTCCCCCAGTGCTGTAAATCCTCCCCAGGGCTGTATGTGCCCCTAACTGATATGTATATTCACCAGTGCTGCATTTACCCCAGAAGTGCTGTATATCCCCCCAGTGCTGTATATCCCCCATCTGTGATGTATGTAGCCCCCACCAGTGATGTATATTCTCCCAAGGGACATATATACCCCCAGGGCTGACGATGCTTCCTAGTGATGTATATAGCCCCTCAGTGATGTCTATTCCTCCCAGCCTCCCCAGTGATGAATATGTCCCAGCCTCTCCTGTGACATCTATGCCCCCAGTCCCTCCTGTAATTTATATGACCCCAGAGGTTCCTGTGATGCAGCAGTCTCAATGTTATGTATGTACAGCAGTCCCAGCGTCTCCTATGTGACGTATATACAGCAGTCCCATCGTCTCCTATGTGATGCATGTACAGCTGTCTCAGCGTCTCCTATGTGATATATACAGCAGTCCCAGCATCTCCTATGTGATGTATAGACAGCTGTCACAGTGTTTCCTATGTGATGTATATACAGCTGTCTCAGTGTTACCTATGTGATGTATATACAGTAGTCTCGGCGTCTCCCATGATTTACAAAACTTATTATGACAAAAAGTTGACTGCGCTCCTGGCCGTCACAAACCTGGAAAAGCAGCTGTGAGAAGCAACATGATCAATACCACCTAACATTACAAATGCACCAAAGAGAAGCAGCTCCAGCCGTCACATTAAGGGTGAGTTACCGCAATTGATTGTTTGACTAAATATACCGGGGTAATTTTCAAGGTGGTCATTTTTGTGTGGCCCCTGAATGATGGTACAAATTTCCCCCACCAAGAAACGGGTTACCCACCCCTGCTCTAGTGCATTCCATACTGAGACAGCTAGAATGTATGGTTGTAGTCAGGATCTGGAAGGAGCCCATACGTTCTAACTACAACCCTGCTGTTAGTCGAGCCCTGCAGTGCAGCACCAGGACGTATCAGGGACAGCTGGAGCTCCTACCTGCATGCCTGATCTCGGCTGCTGCCTGCTTCCATTTAAGTTCGGGTCTGGGTGAGTGTTCCCAGCCCTGAAACAAGTATACAGCCAGGGTCATACTTGTAGTGGGCACGGATCTGATTAAGGAAAGTGCCACTGACTGGGTGAGCCTTTCCTACCCTCCCCTTACCCCTGATTGGTTCGGGCATGACAGCTGCCCTTCCATGATTTAGTGAGGTGGGGTTTAAGTATGGGGGGGCCAATTGGGATGAAGAAGGGATTAGCACAGCCCCTTCCTACGTATATAAAGTCCTTGGACGTTAGCAGCCCTTCCTCTTCCTCCGTTCACTGCGGTCCTGGAAGTGCTTTTCCCACCCTCCCTCCCCTTTTTGTTACAAATTTGCTGATGTTATGTTATTTCGTTCTTTTATTCGTAGTTATTACAAGTCACGGCGGTGGAGAAGTTATGGCACGAAGCTACGGCTTGCCGGCTGACTTGCCTGCGTCTATGGAGCAGGGCATTGAGCGGCTAGCGCGTTTTAAGAAAGCTAAGTGCCTGTTTACAAAAGGTTGTTAAATTTTATAAAAGAAGTTTAATAAAGCTGTGACCGACTTTCACCCATCATTTGATCTCAGTGTTTGATTAATAGTGGTTAAGAGGGGCTGAGGAAATGCGTTAAGGGGTTACCTTCCCCTCCTTTTAGGTCGACACAGTCTGAGAAACTCGCACGAGACTGGCACCTCAATACTAGGCACTGCCACCGGAGCTTCAGACCAGAGCGTTCAGCTGCATAGAAAAACATGCAGCTGCACACTCCAGTCCAGAGCAGTGCCGGGTATTGAGGTGCGAGTCTCGTGTGAGTTTCTCGCAAGTGTGACCCCGGCCTACATGAAAATATGTTCTGATTCCCTTGCCTTTTCCCTTCCCTGGTCCAGAACTGGCTGCAGGCTGCCTACTGGGACTGGGGATATGAGTTATCATAATTAGATTTTCCCCTTCTTAAAGTGGCCAGTCCTCCAGCAAGTTTTGCACCAGGAGCTTATTTGTCAAAGAGATGCTATGATTTCTATAGGGACTGATTTTCCAGAGGTCATATCACAATAAGCCCCTGCAAAGATCACCATTCTTTTTTTGGATGCTGTATGTGATGGAACCGCGTGAGGACAGTGTGAAACAGTAATACTGCTTGTATACTGAAGGGTAGTTATGAACAATTATTTTTTAGGGTATGTGCACACTATCAGTAAACACTGCAGCTTGGACGCTGTGTACAGCCGCAGCATCCAGATGTTAAAGCATAGTGGATGGGATTTCAAGAAATCCCATGTTCACTATATGTCCGTAGACGGCTGCAGAGACGCACATGTCTCTCCAGACCGCAGCATGTCTATTTATCTTGCGTAGACACGAGTCTCCGCAAGATAAATTTCACCAGTACAACGTATTGGACACAGGCGGAATCACCTGCGTTCAATAGCCGGCAGCGCTTTGGATGCAGCGGACATCTGCTGTGTCCAAAGTGCTGCTAATTACTGACCATGTGCACATACCCATAACGGGGTTGTCCAGGCTTATGGCAAAGTCTGCACTCTATATGACTAGACAAGCTGTGAGGATTCTCCATCGCCGGCGGGAACAGGCGTTCACGTGACTGTTAATATGCGGTATGCATGCGGACAGCCATATTCTGACCAGTCTGCATAACCTCACTCAATATACAGTACTTGTATTGAACGAGGCCAGATGTGTCTCACAATGTGGCCTGATATATGCGTATCGCATATGGCCGCTTGGTCTCAGCACCGTAAAATCCTGACAGCTGCACCTGCTGGGAGGATTCCCAAATCTGCAGTCATATAGAGTGACACACTGTGAAAAATGTTGACAACCCCTTTTAAGAATGCTGGTTTCACAATAATATTTCAGTTAGACAGGCTTCTGATCAAAGGTGAAAAAAGATAATAATAATAATAATAATAAATTTTATTTCTATAGCGTCGACATATTCCGCAGCATTTTACATTTCAGAGGGGACTTGTACAGACAATATACATTACAGCATAACAATAATCACATAGATCATAACAGATACCAAGGGGAATGAGGGCCCTGCTCGCAAGCTTACAATCTATGAGGAAAAAAGGGGAGACACGAAAGGTGGGTGGTAACAGTTACCCTGATTGTATGTGGGTCGCCCCTCACACCCAGGGCAGCGGGGTACTCGGTACCGGGCTGGTGTCAGGGGGAATGTGTCACAGCAGTGGTGACCCGTTCCGTGGCCCTGGGTGACCAATATCAATGGCGGTGATGTTAATGATGTTAAAGTTTATTGGAATAGTTCGTGACGCCACCTGTGGTGTTTGGCAAGCAAGATGTTAAGCCAACGCTGCGTGCAGATCCACTGGGACTGATGGTGTGGTGCAGCAAAGATGATGTAGCTCTCCACAGGTGGAGCTGTAGTCCCAGGGCAGTGTAGGTGCAATGGATGAGGAGAGGCGCAGAATAGTATAGATGCTGGTACCCAGGTGTAGCGGTGCTGGAATAACTGGAGGACACCAGAGTATGCGGTTCCAAAGCTTTACTCACTGCTTGCAGTTCACACAACTGCCTGCCTCCGCACTGTGTTCTTCAGGTCAGGGCCCCAGTCAACCTCCAGGCAGGATAGTATTCTCCTCTCCACACTCCGCCAATATGTGCCTTACTGAACGACTCCTCAAATGCGCCTTTAGGTTCGAAGCACTCCAGTACTTAGTTACCCTGGAATGCCTCTCTCTAGGTGTTCCTAGTCTCTACTTGTATGACAGACAGCTGTAGCCTGCTTGGGGGGCTCCGCTCTGCGTCCCGGCTCACTATCCAAGTGCTGTTGTGTCCCAAGTCTGCGATGGGAGTAAGGCGTTGGTGGCTCACTACTCCTCCGGTGTCTGTTGCCGGACATAAAGATCCAATCAACCTCGGGGACCGGGCCCCTGCCTTTGCGCTCTGGACTGGAAGGGTTCTCTCTCTTTCTCAACCTGCTTCCCACCATCCTTCTATTCTCCTTCGTTCCGATCTGTTCTATCTCTCTTATGGAATCTGTAGTCTCCAGTCTACATCTCTTTCTCCTTCTCTTCCTTCACTGCCCCAGTTCACTGGGGCAGCTGCAGCACTCCTTCCTCCATTCCTTCTTCCAGGGATCCCCACTCTTCACCGAGTGGCTGTTCTCTCCTACTCTGCCTGCCTTCTTCTGCGGACTGACCTGAAATCCTACACCTTCCCTCTCTTTTATATCTAACTCCACCCGCCTCCCCAGCACCTTTCGTGTTACGAAGCAAGGAACAACAAAAGGCACCCTATGACCTTTCCAGCATAAAGCATGGATGGGTCCCTGCTGAACTATCCTGTGTGTGGGGTGCAGGTGTGGGAATGTGGAAGGGAGTTCCCACCCTACCTGGATGGTGGGGTACCACACCTTAGGAGAAGGTGCAGTACCTCTGTGGCGACTGAAGCCTCAGGGGCGCCACATATGGACCAGCCATAATGTTAAGTGTGTAACAGTTCAGATGCAGAGGGCTAATGGAAGCATAAAGCATGTGGGAACATGATGCGGGGAACCTGGTTATGGTAAAAAACTTTTGGCTGTGCCACATATGGATAGATTAGGTTAATGTGTTGAGGCGGTAGGCCAGTCTGAATAAATGAGTTTTCAGGGCACGCTTAAAATTGTGGGGATTGGGGACTAATCGTATTGACCAGGGAAGTGCATTCCAAAGAATTGGCGCAGCACGTGTATAGTCTTGAAGACGGGAGTAGGAGGTTCTGAGTATTGAGGATGCTAACCTCAGGTCATGAGCAGAATGGAGGGCGCGGGTAGGATGGTATACTGAAACAAGGAAGGAGATGTAGGGTGATGCTGAGCCATGAAGAGCTTTGTGGGTGAGGGTAATAAGTTTGTACTGGATTCTGGAGTGAATGGGTAGCCAGTGTAATGACTGGCACAAGGTAGAGGCATCGGTGTAACGATTGGTGAGAAATATGATCCTGGCAGCAGCATTCAAGACAGATTGGAGGGGGGGAGAGTTTGGTAAGAGGGAGACCGATTAGAAGGGAGTTACAATAGTCGAGACGAGAATGAATAAGAGAAACAGTCAGAGTTTTTGCAGAGTCAAAAGTAAGAAAGGGTCGAATTCTTGAAATGTTTTTGAGGTGCAGATAACAAGAGCGAGCCAGTGATCGGATGTGGGGGACAAAGGAAAACTCAGAGTCAAGTATGACCCCAAGACAGCGGGCATGTTGCTGGGGAGTAATAGTAGAACCACACACGGAAATGGCAATGTCGGGTATAGGTACATTAGTAGCGGGAGGAAACACAAGGAGTTCAGTCTTTGACAGGTTCAGTTTCAGACATAGTGAGGACATGATGTTATACACAGCATTTAGAAAATTGTTGGTGTTTTCTAGAAAGGCTGGCGTGATGTCAGGAGAAGAAGCGTATAATTGGGTGTCGTCAGCATAGAGATGGTACTGGAAACCAAATCTACTGATTGTTTGACCAATAGGGGCAGTATACAAAGAGAAGAGGAGGGGGCCTAGGACTGATCCTTGAGGAACCCCAACAGTAAGGGGAAGATGAGAGGAAGAGGAGCCAGCAAAAGATACAGTAAAGGAGTGGTCAGAGAGATAGGAGGAGAACCAGGAGAGAACGGTGTCCTTGAGGCCAATGGAATGGAGCATAGTGAGGAGAAGCTGATGATCCACAGTGTTGAATGCTGCAGAGAGATCCAAGAGAATTAGCATGGAGTAATGACCCTTTGATTTAGCTGTTAGTAGATCATTAGAGACTTTATTGAGGGCAGTTTCAGTAGAGTGTAAAGAGCGGAAACCGGATTGGAGAGGGTCGAGAAGAGAGTTTTCTGAGAGATAGCGGATAAGACGGGAGTGGACCAGGCGTTCCAGGAGTTTAGAGATGAAGGGAAGATTAGAAACAGGTCTATAGTTAGCGGCACAGTTTTGGTCAAGGGATGGTTTTTTAACTAGTGGATGTATGATGGCATGCTTAAATGAGGAGGAAAAGATAAGAGAAGAGAGAGAGAGGTTAAATATTTTAGTTAGGTGAGGGGTGACAGCAGGGGAAAGGGGCTGGAGTAGATGTGACGGAAATGGGTCACTGGTGCAAGTGGTTGGGCGAGAAGATGCAAGGAGCCTGCTTACTTCTTCTTCTGTGACTGGTTCAAAATCAGAGAGTGAGCTAGATGCAGTGGGGGAGGGAGGACAGTGCATGGTATGAGGTGATTGGGAGATAATTTCCTGTTGGATCTGGTCAATTTCTTCATTGAAGTAATTGGCCAGATCGTCAGCTCGAAGCTCCGTGGTTGGGGCCTGTACTCTTGGGTTGAGTAGAGAATGAAAAGTGTCAAAGAGAACTTTAGGGTTATTGGACAGTGAAGTGATGAGGGTGTTGAAGTAGGTTTGTTTTGAGAGGTGAAGGGCAGTGTTGTATGTTCGAAGCATAAACTTATGATGGATGAAATCTTCGGGTAGGTTGGATTTTCTCCACAGACTTTCGGCGCACCTGGAGCACCGCTGCAGGAAACGTGTTTGCAGGGTGTGCCAGGGTTGTCGCCGTCTGTGTTGTGGTGTTCTAGGTATAGGAGGAGCAAATTCATCCAGGGCA
Organism: Dendrobates tinctorius; assembly: GCF_039654945.1. NCBI lineage: Eukaryota > Metazoa > Chordata > Amphibia > Anura > Dendrobatidae > Dendrobates > Dendrobates tinctorius. The sequence continues at coordinate 145,665 of NW_027361915.1, read as the reverse complement.
CTTTGAAGTGTTTCATTGTAATGCTTCAATGCAGAATCAGGACATGAGAGGGAGGAGATAGGGGCCAATGAAGACTGCAAGTTCTTCATAAGTTTCTGGGTGTTAATGGCCTGTATGTTTCTATAAATATGGACAGTGGGGGTGACCTGAGCAGCCTGGCGGTTCTTGATAGAGAATGAAAGAAGGTTGTGGTCAGAGAGCGGGAGAGGGGAGTTTGCAAAATCATCCACTGCACAAAGCCGAGAGAAGACCAAGTCGAGGGAGTTTCCATCTTCATGCGTTGGAGAATTAGTAAGCTGCAAAAGGCCAAATGAGGAGGTTAGAGATAAAAGGTGAGTAGCAGATGGGGAGAGTGGAAGAGCAATGGGGATATTGAAATCTCCCATTATGAGGGTAGGGATGTCACAGGAGAGAAAATGTGGAAGCCAAGTGGCAAAATGATCCAGGAACTGAAGGGAGGGGCCGGGAGGACGATATACCACCGCCACTCGCATGGAGAAGGGGGTGAAGAGTCTGACGGCATGGACCTCAAAAGAAGGAAAGACAAGTGAGGGTACTTGAGGGATAACCTGAAAGGTACATTTTGATGATAGGAGCAGACCAACGCCTCCACCTGCTCTATTGTCTGATCTTGGGGATCATCCTAAAGGACGAATAATCACAGTCATCCATCTAGTCCATGTAACAGAGCCCAAGTTAGACGTGTTGTCTAGTCAGGTAATACTGATCACCCCTCTGCAGGTTAAATAATCATTCTGAGACTTGAGTAGAGTAATGTTTGGATTCAGCTTTACTGGGAGCTCAAGCAGTTGACACATGACTGTAAGTATGCTTTTACCAACCAGATTCTCATCCATTTTTCTCAAAGGGGTTATCTAGTCTAAATCCACGAGTCTGCATTCACGCTATATGTCACTAGTAAGTATATTGCAAGTGTGAATATGGCCGGGTCAGAGCTGGACTGGCCATCTGGCAATTCTAGCAAATAGCAGAATGGCCTGTCTGGTCATGGGCCAACATTGCCTGCTACGTTGTAAACAGAATTGGTGTTCTCAAGACACCCATACTGTTAAGAGTTGTGACGGAGCACAAAGTCGCCGACTCCGTCGCTTATCCCAGCAGGCCACGGGTATCATTAGAAATATTGGTCATGTTGTAATTCTTGCTTTGCTCCATCCAGGGGAATATTAGTAATATATTCCATCTGGTGCTTGGGGATATGAACAGCATGGGCCTGTATGATTTCAAATGCCAGGGCTGAATTTCAGTCCCAGTCTGTACCTGGGCCGGGTGTATGCATATTGACTACTCGCAGTCACGAGACCAACTGACCGTCATTCCCAGCTCTGAACCAAAGAATCCACAAAGTGTGCAGTGTGTACAGTGTGAGGATTCACAAGTCTGCGGTCATATAGAGTGACAAAGAGTAAATGCAGACTTGGGGATTTAGACAACCCCTTTAAGGCTTCTTTCACACTTCAGTCTTTTGGCGTCAGTCAAAATCCTTCAAAGTGTGAAAAAATGGATCCAGTGAAGATTGGCTAAAAACTGAAGCACCGGATCTGTTTTTTTGACGGATCCGTCGAAGTTGCAGATTTTGGAATTTAAAGGAGGAGAGAGAGAGACAATTTTGCTGTGCCAGAACGGCTTTTTGAGTTAAATTAAATGAATGAAAAATCTTGTGGGCATGCTCAGTTTAAAAAACGGAATCCATCACTTGATTCCGTCATGTGACGGACGGTGACGGATCTGCCACCCATAGTCATCCATTATAGCAAACAACGGACTGCGACGGATCCGTCACCATCCGTCTTTTCAACGCAGACAAAAAACGTTACTATGTCCGTTGTATCCAGGCGACGGATGCTGAAATTTCGAAGGAACGGTCAAATGACGGATGCAATGGATGGCCATCCATTGCAATCCGTCCTTAATGCAAGTCTATGAGAAAAAAAACGGATTCCGCTAAAAAAAGATCCGTTTTTTTCAAAAAAGGGCAGATTTCGACTGACGTCAAAAGACTGAAGTGTGACAAGTGCTTCAACCACCTAATAAAGTCCAATCTGAAGATTGCATTCTTTTAGTAATCAGCACTGGTGACTAAACATTTTCACTGGGTGGAAAACCCCTATAATAAGGATGTGCTGAGTATAAACTATAACTATTAGGCCAGGATAACACTACCGTATGTGATGCGAGAAACTCGCATGAGTCTCTCGCATTAACACCAGGCGCTGCCGCCGGCACACAGGAGCGGAGCAGCTGCTGCATAGAAATACATAAAGTCACACTATTGTTTAATCTGGATGTGAACCTGCTTTTCATCTTGTTCTTGATTACCACACACCAACTGCTTGATCAATACTGTTTACATTATTATCACCATATCCTATATTGACCAGTTTTTTCGGCTTTACAGCTAAGGTGTATATTATGCTTTTCTGTATCAGCTTAGTGCATTGTGAGGTTTTACAGGCAGCTAAGAATAATGTAACCATATGAATAACGACTGATACAGATCCATATTCACTTACAGTGAGTATTGTAGCACAGCCAGATAGGACAGGGTTAAACCCAAACTCTGCAGGCTCTGATTATTAGCACCTGGCTGCTCTGCATATAATCGGGCTAGGTGCTCACTTTAGTCAATCTGCTTGGGAAAAGCTGACCAGAGTGGGTGATAGTGGAGCTGAAGAGAAACTGCACAGGCTGTGTGCACCAAACTGCAAGTATCACTGGTTACTGTGGACAATAGCTGTTTTGTTTGACCGAACTGAGACTAGCTCAGCCGTGCCTGAGTAGCCAGGGTATATATTGTGTAGTCAGCCCCTGGATAAGGCTAGGGATTTATGCTTATGGTTTTGTTTTTTTGGTCCTTTACAACCTGTGGAAAAAATGTCACATTATTCCACAAGAAACCTGTGCCTGTGTGCAGAGCCACCATAAGAGCATTACTGCCCTTACTAGTGTATGGAGCATGGTGAGCAGAAGCAAAGAGAGGGGCGGTGTACTTCTTCTTACTGGGCTCCAGGGGCAGGATTCGGCCAGGTCAGTAAAGGAACGCATGTCCGAGGACACACAATAAGTTAAAATCTATGCACAGCTATAGCTTTCTGCACGGCAATAGTTTAAAGCTGCCAGTCAATCAGAGGCCGGCAGCTGATGTCAGCATGTTATGTCATTGCCATGCACTGGCGCATCAAATGAATGAGGAAGAGGATGCTGCTGGACCGCGGCCAGGTAAAAAGAAGCTTTTATTCTACTGAAAGCTGCCATATGGGGGCTGGGATAGTAGAGTAGAAGTTGGGGAATGTGCTATGGAAGTGATCAGCTATTGAGCACTGTGTGCTTATTTTCTGCAGAGACGAGTCCTGGCTGGAAGAAGTGATGTCAGTCTGCACTGGATGAAGAAGAAAAAGAGAAGTTGAAGGACTTCAAAAACAAATTTCACTGATGAGTCAGTGTATTGCATACAACATACAGAGCTCCTGTTTATAATGTCACTGCTGATCACCATTACCTGCACACCGACACTATATACAGAGCTCCTGTGTATAATGTCACTGGTGATCACTGTATTACTTGTACACTGTATACTATATACAGAGCCCCTGTGCATAATGTCACTAGTGATCCCTGTATTAACTGTACACTTACACTATACACTGCATACTATGTATAGAGTTCCTGTGTATAATGGTAATATTAGTATTGTGGTTTTTTTTTTTTAATTAATGATGAGTTTTGTAGTATTCGGTCACTGTGGTCTGGTCATGGTGTGGCGATATTTATCCCTTGTATGTAATATTATTCGGACATTACAGTGCCTTGTGAAAGTATTCAGCCCCCTGGAACTTTTCCCACATATCATGCTTAAAACATAAAGATACGAAATATACATTTTTGGTGAAGAATCAACAACAAGTGGGACACAATGATGAAATTTATTGGTTATTTTAAATTTTTGGGGAAATTCAAAAACTGAAAAGTGGGGCGTGCAATATTATTAGGCCCCTTTACTTTCAGTGCAGCAAACTCACTCCAGAAGTTCATTGTGGATCCCTGAATGATCCAATGTTCTCCTAAAATGATTAATGATGATAAATATAATCCACCTGTGTGTAAACAAGTCTCCGTATAAATGCACCTGCTCTGTGATAATCTCAGGGTTCTGTTTGAAGCACAGAGAGCATCATGAAGACCAAGAAACACAACAGGCAGGTCCATGATACTATTGTGGAGAAGTTTAAAGCTGGATTTGGATACAAAATGATTTCCAAAACGTTAAACATCCCAAGGAGCACTGTGCAAGCGATCATATTGAAATGGAAGGAGTATCATACCACTGCAAATCTACCAAGACCCGGCTATCCCTCTAAACTTTCATCTCAAACAAGGAGAAGACTGATCAGAGATGCAGCCAAGAGTCCCATGATCACTCTGGATGAACTGCAGAGATCTATAGCGGAGGTGGGACAGTCTGTCCATAGGACAACAATCAGTCATACACTGCACAAATCTAGCCTTTATGGAGTGGCAAGAAGAGAGCCATTTCTCAAAGATATCCATAAAAAGTGTCATTTAAAGTTTGCAACAAGCCACCTGGGAGACACACCAAACATGTGGAAGAAGGTGCTCTGGTCAGATGAAACCAAAATTGAACATTTTGGCATAAAGGCAACACAGCTCATCACCATGAACACACCATCCTAACCGTCAAACATGGTGGTGGCAGGATCATGGCTTGTGGTGGTAGCATCATGGTTTGGGCCTGCTTTTCTTCAGCAGGGACAGGGAAGATGGTTAAATTTGATGGGAAGATGGATGGAGCCAAATACAGGACCATTCTTGAAGAAAACCTGTTGGGAGTCTGAAAAGACCTGAGACTGTGACGGAGATTTGTCTTCCCACAAGACAATGATCCCAAACATGAAGCAAAATCTACAATGGAAAGGTTTACAAATAAACGTATCCAGGTGTTAGAATGTCAAAATCGAGACCTGAAAACAATCGAGAATCTATGGAAAGAGCTGAAAACTACTGTTCACAAACGATCTCCATCAAAGCTCACTGAGCGCAAGCTGTTTGCCAAGGAAGAATGGGCAAGAATTTCAGTCTCTCGATGTACCAAAACTGATACAGACATACCCCAAGCAACTTGCAGCTGTAATCGCAGCAAAAGGTGGCGCAACAATGTATTAAGTTAAAGGGGCCAAATAATATTGCACGCCCCACTTTTCAGTTTCTGAATCTTAACAAAAAATTAAAATAACCAATAACTTTCGTTCAACTTCACAATTGTGTCCCACTTGTTGTTGATTCTTCACCAAAAATTTACATTTGGTATCTTTATGTTTTGAAGCATGATATGTGGGAAAAGGTTGAAAAGTTCCAGGGGGCTGAATACTTTCGCAAGGCACTGTATGTGGTTCGGCTATTGTAATACAGTATTTGTTCCTTTTATGTGGTATTATTCGGTCACTACGTGGTTTCGTCATAGTGTGATGGTATTTGTCCTTTGAATGTGGTATTATTAGTAATTTTAAAAAATGTTTGACACATACTTACAGAAAAATAAATAAAATGTACCTAAAAAGATTATTAGGTATTTTAAGAAATGTTTAATAGTTTAGAGTAGGGTCCGGCCAAAACAGTTTACCTTGCTGTTTGTGGTGGCGGCTTAAAAAAATCTTTTGGCCAAAACAAAAGCTGCTGGCTGTGAATGTGATATGGTGTTAGATGGTAACTGTTATAAGGTATGTCTCCACGGGGCATACTGGCAGCACTTTGGGCAAAGCGGAAACATGCTCTGCCCAAAGTGCCGCCCCCCTTTGTATGCGACTTGATACCGCATGTGTTCATTGAACATATGCAGAATCACCGCATCGTACCCATAGACAGGGTTATTTACAGTCATATGTTAAAGTTTGGGCACCCCTATTAATGTTAACCTTTTTTCTTTATAACAATTTTGGTTTTTGCAACAGCTATTTCAGTTTCATATATCTAATAACTGATGGACTCAGTTATATTTCTGGATTCAAATGAGGTTTATTGTACAGAAAATGTGCAATCTGCATTTTAACAAAATTTGACCGGTGCAAAAGTATGGGCACCTCAACATAAAAGTGACATTAATATTTCGTAGATCCTCCTTTTGCAAAAATAACAGCCTCTAGTCGCTTCCTGTAGCTATTAATGAGTTCCTGGATCCTGGATGAAGGTATTTGTGACCATTCCTGTTTACAAAACAATTCCAGTTAAGTTTGATGGTCGCCGAGCATGGACAGCCCGCTTCAAATCATCCCACAGATGTTCAATGATATTCAGGTCTGGGGACTGGGATGGCCATTCCAGAACATTGTAATTGTTCCTCTGCATGAATGCCTGAGTAGATTTGGAGCGGTGTTTTGGATCATTGTCTTGCTGAAATATCCATCCCCTGCATAACTTCAACTTTGTTGCACATTATTGTCAAGAATCTGCTGATACTGAGTTGAATCCATGCGACCCTCAACTTTAACAAGATTCCCAGTGTCCGCATTGGCCACACAGCCCCAAAGCATGATGGAACCTCCACCAAATTTTACTGTGGGTAGCAAGTGTTTTCTTGGAATGCTGTGTTTTTTAGCCTCCATGCATAACGCCTTTTTGTATGACCAAACAACTCAATCTTTGTTTCATCAGTCCACAGGACCTTCTTCCAAAATGTAACTGGCTTGTCCAAATGTGCTTTTGCATACCTCAGGCGACTGTGCTTGTGGCGTGCTTGCAGAAACGGCTTCTTTTGCATCACTCTCCCATACAGCTTCTCCTTGTGCAAAGTGGCTGTATTGTTGACCGATGCACAGTGACACCATCTGCAGCAAGATGATGCTGCAGGTCTTTGGAGGTGGTCTGTGGATTGTCCTTGACTGTTCTCACCATTCTTCTTCTCTGCCTTTCTGATATTTTTCTTGGCCTGCCACTTCTGGGCTTAACAAGAACTGTACCTGTGTTCTTCCATTTCCTTACTATGTTCCTCACAGTGGAAATTGACAGGTTAAATCTCTGAGACAACTTTTTGTATCCTTCCCCTGAAAAGCTATGTTGAATAATCTTTGTTTTCAGATCATTTGAGAGTTGTTTTGAGGAGCCCATGATGCCACTCTTCACAGGAGAATCAAATAGGAGAACTACTTGCAAGTGGCCACCTTAAATACCTTTTCTCATGATTTGATACACCTGGCTATGAAGTTCAAAGCTCAATGAGGTTACAAAACCAATTTAGTGCTTCAGTAAGTCAGTAAAAAGTAGTTAGGAGTGTTCAAATCAAGAAAATGATAAGGGTGCCCATACTTTTGCACCGGTCAAATTTTGTTTAAATGCAGATTGCACATTTTCTGTTAGAACAATAAACCTCATTTGAATCCAGAAATATAACTGAGTCCATCAGTTATTAGATATATGAAACTGAAATAGCTGTTGCAAAAACCAAAATTGTTAGAAAGAAAAAAGGTTAACATTAATAGGGGTGCCCAAACTTTAACACATGACTGTATCTTGCGGAGATGGAGCGTCTCCACAAGATAAATAGACATGCTGCGGTCAGGAAAGACGCACTGCATGTCCATATACGCAGGGCCGCCGGATGCAGCCCTGCACGCATAGTGGAGACAGGATTTCATAAAATCCCCTCCAATATGCTGTAACATTTGGATGCTGCAGCTGTACGCAGCGTCCAATCCACAGCAAATAGTGAATGTTTCCGGACCATGGAAACATACCCTAAAAGTGTGAATGGTGAGGACATGGTGCAGAAGTGGAGTTTTTCCAAGACTAGACAGTGGGACTGTGTATAATGTCACTGGTGATCCCTGTATTACCTGTATACTTACACTACTGTATATACAGAGCTCTTTGGTATAATGGCCCTTATGGTAATATTAGTATTGTGTTTTTTTAAATTAATGATCAGTATTGTAGTATCTGGTCACTATGTGGTCTGGTCATGGTGTGGTGGCATTTATCCCTTGTATGTAATATTATTTGGTCATTATATTGTGGTAATATGTGGTCCAGCCATGGTATGACAGAATTTGTTCCTTGTATGTGGTATTAGTCATTTTTAAAAATGTACCTAAAGAGCATTGAATATTTTAAGAAATGTTTAATAGAGTAGGGCCCGATCAAAAGAGTCTTCCTTGTGGTGGGGCTTAAAAAATCGATGGCTGTATGTGATCTGGTGTTCGATGGGAACTACTAATGTGTGATTGGTGAGGACGTGATGCAGAAGTGGAGTTTTTCCAAGACTGGGCAGGGGACTGTAGAATATGGGGCTCCAAAATTCCTGGTGACAGCCCTGCCTGTGTGAATGCTACCTAATGTCTGATAGTAAGAAATCCTTCATTGTGTGGGTTTATATAATAGTATTTATGCACTCATAGAAATATAGATCTATATCGCTTAAAGTATCCTCTAAAGAAAGCAGCACTATACAAAACTGACACTGCAAACGAGAGCACGCTTCAGAGTATCGACCCAGTATCCTCCATATATACATGGCCCATCCTTTGTCACACTGGAGGGATGAGACCCATAGATGGGTGTCTGTCAATTTGGTAGACAGCACTAAATTATAATACATATAATGGGTGAGAGATACAGACAACCATCTGGATACTAACTAGTAGTCTGCCACGAATGGCACCCATTTCTTCTTATACCAGAAACAGACTGGATAGATTCAATGTATCTGCAGTTTCCATCTGCTATGTGGCCATTGCCCTTTGTTCACATAGGTCCCTGTTCAAACAAGGTGGCTCTTCTTCCTATACTATTATTTATTACTTCCATACCATCTTTTTTATATACTAGATATATCTGTAATTCTGCTTATTTTGCCTATATTTTACTATTGAGAAACCAGAGCAATCTTCAAATTATCTACAAGCTTATACAGCCTGTGCCGGAGTGTGAGCATTCCCCACTCCAATATGGCAGGTACATATAACTGAGTGCAGTAGACATGCACAGATTGAGGGCAGCTCCCTGATCTAATATGGCGCCACACAACTTGATGGAGAGAAGAGAGCATGTGCAAATCAGTCAGTGCCGGGGTGTACACTGACAGCTTGGGGCCCCTGTGCAAAAAAAATGTTTGGGCCCCTCTATGTTTATGGCAACCAAGCTACAGATATTTGTCTCCTCTCAATATGAATATTACTGTCCCCTATTACATGATGCCCTCTTATGTACAGCACCATCCCTTACATATCGGAATCTCGTTATTTAGAGCATCCTGTTTTATTATAGTATCCACTCTTGTTATATAAAAACTGAAGTGATTGCTGATGGAAGTTGGTAAAGCTTCTTTTCTGATAGCAAAGTATGATTAACTGGTGAGATGTTGCACCATCAGCAGTCATGTTATATCTAACAAGAGAGGACACTGTAGTAAAGAGAGAGCGCTGTGATTAACAAAAATAACAAGAAAGCAATATGTAAAGAACGGTGCTATATATAAGAAGATATAATACTTTGTAATAATGGGACAATAATGTACATAAAAACAGAGGACGCAACATATTAGGGGACTGTCCCATACATAACTAAAGAGGATGGTACGTAATCAGGGATGCCCCTTCCTGGGATAATGTCCCCCATACTGGGTCCATTCCTGGGATAGTGTGCCCCTTCCTGGGATAATGTCCCCCATACTGGGACCATTCCTGGGATAGTGTGCCCCTTCCTGGGATAATGTCCCCCATACTGGGACCATTCCTGGGATAGTGTGCCCCTTCCTGGGATAATGTCCCCCATACTGGGACCATTCCTGGGATAGTGTGCCCCTTCCTGGGATAATGTGTTCTGTTCTCCAATACATAAAAAAATACTACTCGTCTTCCCCCTACGCTGCCTGGTGTTCGCTTCTACAGCCGCTGCAGTTGACTTCAGCATCCTCGCCATGGTGCATGATGTCGATGCCATGTGTCACCAGTCACGGGCACGCCGACGTCAGCTACCAGTCTCTGATAGGCCACTGGCATGTATTGCAGCTCAGTGAGCCAGCGGGTCCCCTGCACCACAAAACATTTCAGCAGAATGTGGCTCCAAGGACTTGCATCCAGCTGATATAGTCGTTGGTGTTGGCGTGCCCCCTCCACCTCTAGGCCCCTGGTGTAGTGAGTAGCTGGGATCACTGACATCACACTTGAGCCTAGAGCACATTCTATGTATATTACTACCGTCAGCAGTTATATGAGCAATCATTAATTATAACACTTGTGTTATCACATTATCTCTATCAAGCAATTAAGGTTTTAATATTATATGCACAATACCTGTGAACTGGCACAGGATGAAAATCAGTTATTGTTATATGCTTAATGACTCATGAGGAGATTGATATTATTGCACTGTATACATATGCAGGGCCAGCGTCAGCTCTTGGGTAAGTGTCAGGGCCCTGAGCAGGCTGGGGGGCCCACTCACCATTGGGGACACCAGCACGCTATGGGGACCGGTGCCAGCACCCACAAGTTGGCCCCCCCGCTTGCTTAGGGCCCAAGTACTAGTAATACTTACCTCTCCCTGTTCTTCCGCTGCAGTGTCTTCCACATCTTCTCACTCTGGGATGTTTCAGGTCAGATGGTGCGATGATGTGACTAGTGTGCTCCCTCTTCTCTGAACAGTCACAGTGCAAAAAGCCGGACGACTGCAATGCTGAGGAGTCTGGAGCAGAGCAGCGGCCAGCGAGGAGAGGTGAGCATTTCATTTTTTTTACGCTTGGCGCAATATATTGGACTCATATATACTGGAGCATTGTATGGGGCCCATCATATACTGGAGCATTATATGGGGCCCACGATCCTGTATGGAGAGCTATGTGGAACCCATAATACTGGAGCCCAACACCGGAACTGCTGTAACCCACCAACCTACTGTCTCCTTCCCCACCATCCTGTAGCATGTAAGCCCGAAAGGGCAGGGTCCTCTCCCCTCTGTATCAGTCTGTCATTGTTAGTTTACTGTAAGTGATATCTGTAATTTGTATGTAACCCCTTCTCATGTACAGCACCATGGAATCAATGGTGCTATATAAATAAATAATAATACTGTATAGAGGACTAAACTGTCCGGTTTCTGAGCTAAATAGTTATTACTCATGTAATGTAAGAAGTAAGTGAAATCTTTGGCATTGTTCTATACCTATATTTCTCTGCCGTATCTGTGTATCGTGGTATGTCTTAAAGGGACCCACTGAGACCATTTCCCCAGGGCCCATGAAAACCTGGAGCCGGCCCTGTACATATCAACTATTCTTTCCTGATGTATATTGATTGATCACTGATTATACAGTGTAACCTATATGTACTGTGCTTATACTCTGTGAATGTTGATGGCTTGAGAAAGGTTCACAGTTTGAAAAGTTGAAATGTCGCGCATATCTGGGTGAATAAAGACCACAGTTTATTTCACGATCTCATGCCTGGAGTGCTGCTATATTTTTTTTTTTTTTGCCATGTATCTACATCAATCTATATTCATATGGTTACATTTCTATATGAAAAACAGCTGCATACATGTGTCCATATATATATATATCAGTGTATAATACACAGACTTGATTATTCTGACACAAGCATCCTGGCTGAATGTGGCATGTAATACAAGAGTGTACTATTTCTTGACCAAATGTGTAACTTTCCATGACCCTAACTGGATTCCCATGGAGTCCTGTAAATCTTTTTATTCGGCTTTACAGTACACTGCATTATATACTGATTCTGGGTTACACAATGATTTTGGCCATGGCACAGGTTGTGCAGCATAAAATCATTGTAAGCTGCTGCTACATGACATAGCAGCAGAAATAAAGTGATTAGGGTCACAACACATCCCCTGGGTACCACGACAAGCAGATTGAAAAAAAAATCAGAACTTGTCCCACCACTGCAGGGGTCGCAATGTGACCCTCCTCACCTGTATCAGAGGCATGAAGAGAAGTTTGGCAGCTTGATCTATGCTGTAACTAAACATCATTTTGCTTCAGCATGTGTTTATGGGATAACGTTCCTGCCGTGCACGTCACTGTCAGCTGCTATCTCCACGGTGCAACACACTTGGATGCACATACACCTGACGTGGGGGTCCCCCTTCAGTATGGACCCGGTTGCACCCTCTGTAATTGCAATCATTACACCCATGAGTAATAGAGGACATGTGACAGTGCTATCACCATTGTGGTGTGAGGTGTAGTGATCGGTGCTGAACTGCCACAGATGGAAGCACAGGATCACTACTCAGTCAGTTTCAGTGCTGGAATGAATGATAGTATCTGCCCCAGCACTAATCTTAAAAGCCAATGATTGTGTAGTGCGTGGGAAGAGGGCAGCGCTGGAGGAGAGTTTAGGGGAAAAAAAGCAGAGCAATTTGCCTAGTGTGGGGAGCAGCATGTAATCAAACTCCGTGCAGGCAATAAAGTGAAATTCAGGGTGTCATAAATTCAATAGAGGTGAAACTAGCTTTATTAATACATTAGAATGTTATTTTTTAATGCTGGCAGTATATCTCGGGCTGCGGCTGGCAGTATATCTCGGGCTGCGGCTGGCAGTATATCTCGGGCTGCGGCTGGCAGTATATCTCGGGCTGCGGCTGGCAGTATATCTCGGGCTGCGGCTGGCAGTATATCTCGGGCTGCGGCTGGCAGTATATCTCGGGCTGCGGCTGGCAGTATATCTCGGGCTGCGGCTGGCAGTATATCTCGGGCTGCGGCTGGCAGTATATCTCGGGCTGCGGCTGGCAGTATATCTCGGGCTGCGGCTGGCAGTATATCTCGGGCTGCGGCTGGCAGTATATCTCGGGCTGCGGCTGGCAGTATATCTCGGGCTGCGGCTGGCAGTATATCTCGGGCTGCGGCTGGCAGTATATCTCGGGCTGCGGCTGGCAGTATATCTCGGGCTGCGGCTGGCAGTATATCTCGGGCTGCGGCTGGCAGTATATCTCGGGCTGCGGCTGGCAGTATATCTCGGGCTGCGGCTGGCAGTATATCTCGGGCTGCGGCTGGCAGTATATCTCGGGCTGCGGCTGGCAGTATATCTCGGGCTGCGGCTGGCAGTATATCTCGGGCTGCGGCTGGCAGTATATCTCGGGCTGCGGCTGGCAGTATATCTCGGGCTGCGGCTGGCAGTATATCTCGGGCTGCGGCTGGCAGTATATCTCGGGCTGCGGCTGGCAGTATATCTCGGGCTGCGGCTGGCAGTATATCTCGGGCTGCGGCTGGCAGTATATCTCGGGCTGCGGCTGGCAGTATATCTCGGGCTGCGGCTGGCAGTATATCTCGGGCTGCGGCTGGCAGTATATCTCGGGCTGCGGCTGGCAGTATATCTCGGGCTGCGGCTGGCAGTATATCTCGGGCTGCGGCTGGCAGTATATCTCGGGCTGCGGCTGGCAGTATATCTCGGGCTGCGGCTGGCAGTATATCTCGGGCTGCGGCTGGCAGTATATCTCGGGCTGCGGCTGGCAGTATATCTCGGGCTGCGGCTGGCAGTATATCTCGGGCTGCGGCTGGCAGTATATCTCGGGCTGCGGCTGGCAGTATATCTCGGGCTGCGGCTGGCAGTATATCTCGGGCTGCGGCTGGCAGTATATCTCGGGCTGCGGCTGGCAGTATATCTCGGGCTGCGGCTGGCAGTATATCTCGGGCTGCGGCTGGCAGTATATCTCGGGCTGCGGCTGGCAGTATATCTCGGGCTGCGGCTGGCAGTATATCTCGGGCTGCGGCTGGCAGTATATCTCGGGCTGCGGCTGGCAGTATATCTCGGGCTGCGGCTGGCAGTATATCTCGGGCTGCGGCTGGCAGTATATCTCGGGCTGCGGCTGGCAGTATATCTCGGGCTGCGGCTGGCAGTATATCTCGGGCTGCGGCTGGCAGTATATCTCGGGCTGCGGCTGGCAGTATATCTCGGGCTGCGGCTGGCAGTATATCTCGGGCTGCGGCTGGCAGTATATCTCGGGCTGCGGCTGGCAGTATATCTCGGGCTGCGGCTGGCAGTATATCTCGGGCTGCGGCTGGCAGTATATCTCGGGCTGCGGCTGGCAGTATATCTCGGGCTGCGGCTGGCAGTATATCTCGGGCTGCGGCTGGCAGTATATCTCGGGCTGCGGCTGGCAGTATATCTCGGGCTGCGGCTGGCAGTATATCTCGGGCTGCGGCTGGCAGTATATCTCGGGCTGCGGCTGGCAGTATATCTCGGGCTGCGGCTGGCAGTATATCTCGGGCTGCGGCTGGCAGTATATCTCGGGCTGCGGCTGGCAGTATATCTCGGGCTGCGGCTGGCAGTATATCTCGGGCTGCGGCTGGCAGTATATCTCGGGCTGCGGCTGGCAGTATATCTCGGGCTGCGGCTGGCAGTATATCTCGGGCTGCGGCTGGCAGTATATCTCGGGCTGCGGCTGGCAGTATATCTCGGGCTGCGGCTGGCAGTATATCTCGGGCTGCGGCTGGCAGTATATCTCGGGCTGCGGCTGGCAGTATATCTCGGGCTGCGGCTGGCAGTATATCTCGGGCTGCGGCTGGCAGTATATCTCGGGCTGCGGCTGGCAGTATATCTCGGGCTGCGGCTGGCAGTATATCTCGGGCTGCGGCTGGCAGTATATCTCGGGCTGCGGCTGGCAGTATATCTCGGGCTGCGGCTGGCAGTATATCTCGGGCTGCGGCTGGCAGTATATCTCGGGCTGCGGCTGGCAGTATATCTCGGGCTGCGGCTGGCAGTATATCTCGGGCTGCGGCTGGCAGTATATCTCGGGCTGCGGCTGGCAGTATATCTCGGGCTGCGGCTGGCAGTATATCTCGGGCTGCGGCTGGCAGTATATCTCGGGCTGCGGCTGGCAGTATATCTCGGGCTGCGGCTGGCAGTATATCTCGGGCTGCGGCTGGCAGTATATCTCGGGCTGCGGCTGGCAGTATATCTCGGGCTGCGGCTGGCAGTATATCTCGGGCTGCGGCTGGCAGTATATCTCGGGCTGCGGCTGGCAGTATATCTCGGGCTGCGGCTGGCAGTATATCTCGGGCTGCGGCTGGCAGTATATCTCGGGCTGCGGCTGGCAGTATATCTCGGGCTGCGGCTGGCAGTATATCTCGGGCTGCGGCTGGCAGTATATCTCGGGCTGCGGCTGGCAGTATATCTCGGGCTGCGGCTGGCAGTATATCTCGGGCTGCGGCTGGCAGTATATCTCGGGCTGCGGCTGGCAGTATATCTCGGGCTGCGGCTGGCAGTATATCTCGGGCTGCGGCTGGCAGTATATCTCGGGCTGCGGCTGGCAGTATATCTCGGGCTGCGGCTGGCAGTATATCTCGGGCTGCGGCTGGCAGTATATCTCGGGCTGCGGCTGGCAGTATATCTCGGGCTGCGGCTGGCAGTATATCTCGGGCTGCGGCTGGCAGTATATCTCGGGCTGCGGCTGGCAGTATATCTCGGGCTGCGGCTGGCAGTATATCTCGGGCTGCGGCTGGCAGTATATCTCGGGCTGCGGCTGGCAGTATATCTCGGGCTGCGGCTGGCAGTATATCTCGGGCTGCGGCTGGCAGTATATCTCGGGCTGCGGCTGGCAGTATATCTCGGGCTGCGGCTGGCAGTATATCTCGGGCTGCGGCTGGCAGTATATCTCGGGCTGCGGCTGGCAGTATATCTCGGGCTGCGGCTGGCAGTATATCTCGGGCTGCGGCTGGCAGTATATCTCGGGCTGCGGCTGGCAGTATATCTCGGGCTGCGGCTGGCAGTATATCTCGGGCTGCGGCTGGCAGTATATCTCGGGCTGCGGCTGGCAGTATATCTCGGGCTGCGGCTGGCAGTATATCTCGGGCTGCGGCTGGCAGTATATCTCGGGCTGCGGCTGGCAGTATATCTCGGGCTGCGGCTGGCAGTATATCTCGGGCTGCGGCTGGCAGTATATCTCGGGCTGCGGCTGGCAGTATATCTCGGGCTGCGGCTGGCAGTATATCTCGGGCTGCGGCTGGCAGTATATCTCGGGCTGCGGCTGGCAGTATATCTCGGGCTGCGGCTGGCAGTATATCTCGGGCTGCGGCTGGCAGTATATCTCGGGCTGCGGCTGGCAGTATATCTCGGGCTGCGGCTGGCAGTATATCTCGGGCTGCGGCTGGCAGTATATCTCGGGCTGCGGCTGGCAGTATATCTCGGGCTGCGGCTGGCAGTATATCTCGGGCTGCGGCTGGCAGTATATCTCGGGCTGCGGCTGGCAGTATATCTCGGGCTGCGGCTGGCAGTATATCTCGGGCTGCGGCTGGCAGTATATCTCGGGCTGCGGCTGGCAGTATATCTCGGGCTGCGGCTGGCAGTATATCTCGGGCTGCGGCTGGCAGTATATCTCGGGCTGCGGCTGGCAGTATATCTCGGGCTGCGGCTGGCAGTATATCTCGGGCTGCGGCTGGCAGTATATCTCGGGCTGCGGCTGGCAGTATATCTCGGGCTGCGGCTGGCAGTATATCTCGGGCTGCGGCTGGCAGTATATCTCGGGCTGCGGCTGGCAGTATATCTCGGGCTGCGGCTGGCAGTATATCTCGGGCTGCGGCTGGCAGTATATCTCGGGCTGCGGCTGGCAGTATATCTCGGGCTGCGGCTGGCAGTATATCTCGGGCTGCGGCTGGCAGTATATCTCGGGCTGCGGCTGGCAGTATATCTCGGGCTGCGGCTGGCAGTATATCTCGGGCTGCGGCTGGCAGTATATCTCGGGCTGCGGCTGGCAGTATATCTCGGGCTGCGGCTGGCAGTATATCTCGGGCTGCGGCTGGCAGTATATCTCGGGCTGCGGCTGGCAGTATATCTCGGGCTGCGGCTGGCAGTATATCTCGGGCTGCGGCTGGCAGTATATCTCGGGCTGCGGCTGGCAGTATATCTCGGGCTGCGGCTGGCAGTATATCTCGGGCTGCGGCTGGCAGTATATCTCGGGCTGCGGCTGGCAGTATATCTCGGGCTGCGGCTGGCAGTATATCTCGGGCTGCGGCTGGCAGTATATCTCGGGCTGCGGCTGGCAGTATATCTCGGGCTGCGGCTGGCAGTATATCTCGGGCTGCGGCTGGCAGTATATCTCGGGCTGCGGCTGGCAGTATATCTCGGGCTGCGGCTGGCAGTATATCTCGGGCTGCGGCTGGCAGTATATCTCGGGCTGCGGCTGGCAGTATATCTCGGGCTGCGGCTGGCAGTATATCTCGGGCTGCGGCTGGCAGTATATCTCGGGCTGCGGCTGGCAGTATATCTCGGGCTGCGGCTGGCAGTATATCTCGGGCTGCGGCTGGCAGTATATCTCGGGCTGCGGCTGGCAGTATATCTCGGGCTGCGGCTGGCAGTATATCTCGGGCTGCGGCTGGCAGTATATCTCGGGCTGCGGCTGGCAGTATATCTCGGGCTGCGGCTGGCAGTATATCTCGGGCTGCGGCTGGCAGTATATCTCGGGCTGCGGCTGGCAGTATATCTCGGGCTGCGGCTGGCAGTATATCTCGGGCTGCGGCTGGCAGTATATCTCGGGCTGCGGCTGGCAGTATATCTCGGGCTGCGGCTGGCAGTATATCTCGGGCTGCGGCTGGCAGTATATCTCGGGCTGCGGCTGGCAGTATATCTCGGGCTGCGGCTGGCAGTATATCTCGGGCTGCGGCTGGCAGTATATCTCGGGCTGCGGCTGGCAGTATATCTCGGGCTGCGGCTGGCAGTATATCTCGGGCTGCGGCTGGCAGTATATCTCGGGCTGCGGCTGGCAGTATATCTCGGGCTGCGGCTGGCAGTATATCTCGGGCTGCGGCTGGCAGTATATCTCGGGCTGCGGCTGGCAGTATATCTCGGGCTGCGGCTGGCAGTATATCTCGGGCTGCGGCTGGCAGTATATCTCGGGCTGCGGCTGGCAGTATATCTCGGGCTGCGGCTGGCAGTATATCTCGGGCTGCGGCTGGCAGTATATCTCGGGCTGCGGCTGGCAGTATATCTCGGGCTGCGGCTGGCAGTATATCTCGGGCTGCGGCTGGCAGTATATCTCGGGCTGCGGCTGGCAGTATATCTCGGGCTGCGGCTGGCAGTATATCTCGGGCTGCGGCTGGCAGTATATCTCGGGCTGCGGCTGGCAGTATATCTCGGGCTGCGGCTGGCAGTATATCTCGGGCTGCGGCTGGCAGTATATCTCGGGCTGCGGCTGGCAGTATATCTCGGGCTGCGGCTGGCAGTATATCTCGGGCTGCGGCTGGCAGTATATCTCGGGCTGCGGCTGGCAGTATATCTCGGGCTGCGGCTGGCAGTATATCTCGGGCTGCGGCTGGCAGTATATCTCGGGCTGCGGCTGGCAGTATATCTCGGGCTGCGGCTGGCAGTATATCTCGGGCTGCGGCTGGCAGTATATCTCGGGCTGCGGCTGGCAGTATATCTCGGGCTGCGGCTGGCAGTATATCTCGGGCTGCGGCTGGCAGTATATCTCGGGCTGCGGCTGGCAGTATATCTCGGGCTGCGGCTGGCAGTATATCTCGGGCTGCGGCTGGCAGTATATCTCGGGCTGCGGCTGGCAGTATATCTCGGGCTGCGGCTGGCAGTATATCTCGGGCTGCGGCTGGCAGTATATCTCGGGCTGCGGCTGGCAGTATATCTCGGGCTGCGGCTGGCAGTATATCTCGGGCTGCGGCTGGCAGTATATCTCGGGCTGCGGCTGGCAGTATATCTCGGGCTGCGGCTGGCAGTATATCTCGGGCTGCGGCTGGCAGTATATCTCGGGCTGCGGCTGGCAGTATATCTCGGGCTGCGGCTGGCAGTATATCTCGGGCTGCGGCTGGCAGTATATCTCGGGCTGCGGCTGGCAGTATATCTCGGGCTGCGGCTGGCAGTATATCTCGGGCTGCGGCTGGCAGTATATCTCGGGCTGCGGCTGGCAGTATATCTCGGGCTGCGGCTGGCAGTATATCTCGGGCTGCGGCTGGCAGTATATCTCGGGCTGCGGCTGGCAGTATATCTCGGGCTGCGGCTGGCAGTATATCTCGGGCTGCGGCTGGCAGTATATCTCGGGCTGCGGCTGGCAGTATATCTCGGGCTGCGGCTGGCAGTATATCTCGGGCTGCGGCTGGCAGTATATCTCGGGCTGCGGCTGGCAGTATATCTCGGGCTGCGGCTGGCAGTATATCTCGGGCTGCGGCTGGCAGTATATCTCGGGCTGCGGCTGGCAGTATATCTCGGGCTGCGGCTGGCAGTATATCTCGGGCTGCGGCTGGCAGTATATCTCGGTTTTCCTTTATAGAGTTTGGATATAACAAACAATTTTAAAGCGCATTCAAGCTACAAGATATTGATATGCTATCCTCAGGACCTACAGTATATCACAAAAGTGAGTGCACTCCTTACATTTTTGTAAATACTTTGTTTTCATGGGACAACAATGTATCAAGGTGTCAAATCTTCAAAATAAAGTAGTACAGCTTGTATAAATGTGGCATTTCCTCTACATAACTCAACACGCAGCCATTAGTATCTAAATCGCTTTCAACAAAATTGAGTACGCCCCTAAGTGAAATGGCTAAGTTGTTCCTAGTTTAGTATTTTCCCTCCCCAGTTTCACGTAACTCATTAGTGTTACAAGATCTCAGGTGTGAATGGGTGACAGGTGGGTTAGATTTGGTGTTATCGCTCTCACACATTCTCATACTGGTAAATGGAAGTTCAACCTGGCTCCTCAGGGCAATGAAACTCTATGAGGATCTGTAAAAATCGATTATTGCTCTACTAAAAGATGGCCTAGGCTGTAAGAAGATTGCCAACAACCTGAAACTGAGCTGCAGCATCGTGGGCAAAACCATACAGCAGTTAAACAAGACAGGTTCCACTCAGAACTGTCCTCGCCATAGTTGAACAAACGAGTTGAGTACATGTGCTCACCATCATATCCATTAGCTGTCCTTTCAACATAGACATATTAGTGCTGCCAGCGTTACTGCAGAGGTTACAGGAGTGGTGGGTCAGCCTGTCAGTGCTCAAACCATATGACGCACACTGCATCAAATTCGTCTGCATGGCTGTCATCCCATAAGGAAGCCTCTTCTAAAGATAATGCACAAGAAAGCCTGCAAACACTGCTAAAGACAAGCAGACTAAGAGATGGATTACTGGAATTAAGTCCTGCGGGCTGAGACCAACATAAACATATTTGGTTCAGATGGTGTCAAGTGTGTGGCAGCAACCAGGTGAGGAGTACAAAGACCTACAGTCAAGCATGATGGTGGGAGTGTCATGGTTTGGGGCTGCATGAGTGCTGCCATCTGTGGGCAGCTATAGTTCACAGAGGGAACCATGGATGCCAACATGGTCAGCTTCAGTATTTCACAGTACATGATCCCCTCTCTTCAGAAACTGGGTCACAGGGCAGTATTTCAACATGATAATTACCCCAAACACACCTCTAACATGACCACTGCCTTGCTAAAGAAACTGAGGGTAAAGGAGCTGGACTGACCAAGCATGTCACCAGACCAAAACCCTACTGAACTTCTGCATGGCATCTTCAAACAAAGGTGGAGGAGTGCAAGGTCTCCAACATCCACCAGCTCCGTTATGTTGTCATGGAGGAGTGGAAAAGGATTCCAGTGACAATCTGTGAAGTTCTAGTGAACTCCATGCCCAAGAGAGTAAAGGCAATGCTTTAAAATAATGGTGGCCACACAAAATATTGACACTTAGGGCACAATTTGGCCATTTTCACTTAGAGGTGTGCTCACTATTGTTACCAGCGGTTTACACATTAATGGCTGTGTGTGGAGTTATTTACAGGCCACACCAAATTGAAACTCTTATACAAGCTGTACCCTGACTGGCAGGGATGAGCGCAGATAACATATGCACTTGGCAGGGAAAAGTGATGAGAATATATGCACTAGGCAGACAATAGTGTGGAGAATATCTGCACTAGGCAGGGAATAGTGTGGAGAATATGTGCACTAGGCAGGGATTAGTGCAGAGAATATATGCACTAGGCAGGGAATAGTGTGGAGAATATATGCACTAGGCATGAAATCGTGTGGAGAATATGTGCACCAGGCAGGGATTAGTGCAGAGAATATATGCACTAGGCAGGTAATAGTGTGGAGAAAATGTGCACTAGGCAGGAAAGAGTGCAGAGAATATATGCACTAGGCAGGGATTAGTGCAGAGAATATATGCTCTAGGCAGGGAATAGTGAGGAGAATATATACACTAAGCAGGGAATAGTGCAGAGAATATATGCACTAGGCAGGTAATAGTGTGGAGAATATATGCACTAGGCAGGAAAGAGTGCAGAGAATATATGCTCTAGGCAGGGAATAGTGTGGAGAATATGTGCACTAGGTAGCAAAGAGTGTTGAGAATATATGCTCTAGGCAGGGATTAGTGCAGAGAATATATGCACTTGGCAGGTAATAGTGTGGAGAATATATGCACTAGGCAGGAAAGAGTGCAGAGAATATATGCACTAGGCAGGGAATAGTGCAGAGAATATATGCACTAGGCAGGGATTAGTGCAGATAAAATATGCTCTAGGCAGGGATTAGTGCAGAGCATATATGCACTTGGCAGGTAATAGTGTGGAGAATATATGCACTAGGCAGGAAAGAGTGCAGAGAATATATGCACTAGGCAGGGAATAGTGTGGAGAATATATGCACTAGGCAGGTAATAGTGTGGAGAAAATGTGCACTAGGCAGGAAAGAGTGCAGAGAATATATGCACTAGGCAGGGATTAGTGCAGAGAATATATGCTCTAGGCAGGGAATAGTGAGGAGAATATATACACTAAGCAGGGAATAGTGCAGAGAATATATGCACTAGGCAGGTAATAGTGTGGAGAATATATGCACTAGGCAGGAAAGAGTGCAGAGAATATATGCTCTAGGCAGGGAATAGTGTGGAGAATATGTGCACTAGGTAGCAAAGAGTGTTGACAATATATGCTCTAGGCAGGGATTAGTGCAGAGAATATATGCACTTGGCAGGTAATAGTGTGGAGAATATATGCACTAGGCAGGAAAGAATGCAGAGAATATATGCACTAGGCAGGGATTAGTGCGGAGAATATATGCACTAGGCAGGTAATAGTGTGGAGAAAATGTGCACTAGGCAGGAAAGAGTGCAGAGAATATATGCACTAGGCAGGGATTAGTGCAGAGAATATATGCTCTAGGCAGGGAATAGTGAGGAGAATATATACACTAAGCAGGGAATAGTGCAGAGAATATATGCACTAGGCAGGTAATAGTGTGGAGAATATATGCACTAGGCAGGAAAGAGTGCAGAAAATATATGCTCTAGGCAGGGAATAGTGTGGAGAATATGTGCACTAGGTAGCAAAGAGTGTTGAGAATATATGCTCTAGGCAGGGATTAGTGCAGAGAATATATGCACTTGGCAGGTAATAGTGTGGAGAATATATGCACTAGGCAGGAAAGAGTGCAGAGAATATATGCACTAGGCAGGGAATAGTGCAGAGAATATATGCACTAGGCAGGGATTAGTGCAGATAAAATATGCTCTAGGCAGGGAATAGTGAGGAGAATATATGCACTAAGCAGGGAATAGTGCAAAGAATATATTCAATAAGCAGGGAATAGTGTGGATAATATATGCAACAGGCAGACAATAGTGTGGAGAATATATGCACTAAGCAGGGAATAGTACAGAGAATGTATGCAATAGGCACGAAATAGTACGGAACATATATACTGTACATTATGCAGGGATTAGTGCACATATTCATAGCACTGTGTGAGCAAGGCCACTTACAAACCTGGATCAGTTAAACTAGTTTTGTCAGGAGGAATGGGCCCAAATTCCAACCAACTATTGGGAAAAGCTTGTGGAACGATATCCCAAATATTTGATCTAAGTCATTTAGTTTAAGGGCAATGGTACCAAATACTAATTAAATGTATATAAACTTTTGACTTTGCAGTAAGCAATAAAAATGCCTTAAAGGTAACCTGTCAGCAGGATTGTGCTCAGTAACCTACAGACAGTGTCAAGTCTGCACCATTAGGCCGGGGTCACACTAACCGATGCAAAATACGGTCCGTAGTTTACATGCGTAATACGGATGAATGACACCTAAATAGTGCTCCGTATGTCATCTGTAAGCAAGGTGTGGTTGCATATTTTGTGCATGTCTGCATCTGTATGTAATCCGTATGGCATCCGTATGCAATCCGTATGGCGAGATTTTCTCGCCGCCTTGCAAAATGGACATATAATGGAGCCCTATGACAGAGTTTCTAACAGAAACAAAATAATAGATATAGACACATAGAATACATATATATATATATATACACACAAGTCATTGAGACAAACATATATATATATATATATTTATATTTCACAGAGTTCTTCATAGCAGAATAGCCGCTAATTAAATTGCCGGCTTCTTTCAAATCATTCCCCAACCCGACATGAAATGACACCTGGTTTACATTCAGTAAAGTATTTCATTTCATGTTTTTGAATATGTCCCAGACTAATAATTAGATGAGGGTTTGTGTGCAAAATTTGTGAGTTGTAGTTGTTATTTAAAGGGGTTAATTCGTTGTTAAAAAATGTGTGGGCTTCCCTTTGCCCTGTAGCGGTGGCGAATGGGTTAATCTAACAAAGGGTTAATGTCACCTTACAATCGAATGGTGACATTAACCCTTTGTTAGATTAAACCACTCGCCACCACTATAGGGCAATGGGAAGCCCACGCATTTTTTAACAACGAATTAACTTCTTAAAATAACAACTAGAACTCCCAAATTTTGCACACAAACCCTCATCTAATTATTAGTCAGGGACATATAAAAATACATGAAATGAAATGCTTTACTGAATGTAAACCATGTGTAATTTCATGTCGGGTTGGTGAATGATTTGATAGAAGCCGCCAATTTAATTAGCGGCTATTCTGCTATGAAGAACTCTGTGAAATATAAATATATATATATATATATATACTGTATATATATATATATATATGTTTGTCACAATGACATGTATGTTTGTATGTATATATATGTATTCTATGTGTATATACTGTATCTATTCTTTCATTTCTTTATTAAACCTGTCAGTGTGAGTTTACTGTATAGCGCACTGAATTGCCAGCTTTTATAAAAGACACCGGGTGCGTATTTCTCGCAAGTCACATGTGTGGTCCATGTGTAATCCTTTTTTTTGTGCACTCATAGACTTGCATTGGCGTATTACGGGCGTAGTACGCTGACAATCGCAGCATGCTGCTATTGGCACGGACAGTAGAATACGCCCAAGAAATATACGGCTGTTGGGAGCAAACCCATAGAGAATAATTTGTCCATGTGTAATGCGTGCTTTTAACGCCTCTCACTCGTCCGTATTCCTCGCCAGTGTGACCCCGGCCTTATACTTAATAAAATGATGCCTTGGTTGATGAAATCCGTCTTGTGCTTCTTTTTGCCGTCTAGTTTGCTTAGTGAATATATTAATGTGTATATTTAAAAAGACATGTCACTTCATCAAAATGGTGGCGTCTACGGGGCCTGTGCACTTGTCAGTTAGTGCCTATTATTTTGCTGTGTTGAAAAAAAAAAATTTACCATCAAAATGGCGCCGCTGGCTGCGCCTGCACATTGGCATCTATCGCATACCAATAGATAGTACTGTGCAAACGCCTCCGCCCACCCCTTGTTGCTACAGCCAAAAAATTTTACACTACAACAAAATGGCGCAGGAGGCGACTCTTTTACAGTAGTATCTATTGGTACACGATAGGTGCAAATGCACAGGCGCAGCCGACGGTGCCATTTTGATGGTGTTTTTTTTTCTTTTCAACACCACAATATAATAGGCACTAACTGACAAGTGATAATGTGCAGATGCTGGAGACACCGCCTTTTTGATGAAGTAACATTTTTTTTTCAAATACACACATTAGTATATTCATTATGCAAACTAGGGGGCAGGTCAGTGAGGGATCAGTGACCTGTTAGGTATTCATAATGCAGACTGCTATCAGAGCACCATAAACACCAACCCCGTCTTAGAGCAGAAGCATATCATAAACACAAAACTAAAAATAAGGATTAAAAAAGTACAAGATGGATTTCATCAACCAAGGTATAAATTTATTAAGTTTAACAGCACCAACCTGACAGTGTGTGTAGGTTACTCAGCACAATTCTGCTGACAGGTTCCCTTTAAAGCATTCTCTCTCTCTCTCTCATTATTCTGACATTTGGCAAATATTAATAATTATGGTAATTCTAATTGACCTAAAATAGGAAAAGTCTATTCTGATTTCATGTTAGATATTGAGAAAAACATGTATATGTGCCTTTGTATATAGTGTATGTAAACTTCTGGTTTCAACTGTATACTCATTTATTTATATGTAATAATTGAGCTGTCAATATATACATACATAATAAGGTATATATATATATTTATCTCTCTCTATATATATATGTATATATATATATATATACTGTGTATATATATATATATATATATATATATACACACACACTCATATTATGTATATCTATATATATGTGTGTGTATATACATCTATCGTCACGGTGCATGTGTAGATTGCCGATGAACAATGTGCAAGCGCATGTAAGAAACATACTGCGCAAGCGCAGCTCCACTCTCTGACCCGGTGGGGGTCCGACTACCATTCGTCCTCCCACAGATCCTGAGAGTGGAGAGCCCACAGTGCTGGTCAGTGCCGCATCCTCTCTATTATTCCAGGTACCACAGTGCTCTCAGCCATGTCTGTATTGGGGGCAGCACTGCCTCAGTCACCTACATGGAGCGGTGGTTAGCCCCCTGTAAAGTAGGGGGTTTTAATTGAATCTTGCTGGTCACTATTGTTCTACCCAGTCAAGTTCTGATGTTTCCCTGTAACTTAGTGTAAAGTGTAACCTAAACCCCCACTAAGTCATAGTCCACAGTGGGAGGCAGTAATTCTATATATCACTGTGCAATCTGTGAGGTTTGCTGTTATTAGCTCAATAAATCTCAGCACTTACAGAGTCAGATGTATAATCTCCATCTCCATGATCTCGGTGCTAACTTCTTCTTCCGGCCACTGTATGGTCTGCTCCCTATGGTACATGGAACATATATATCTCATATAGAAAGGTACAAATACCATTAATTGTTAGGATGTTCAATACCATTAGTGATCATGACAAATGTGGCTTCATTCCTCCCCTCCTCCCTCCATTCTAGGTACTTTCTTTGCCAACATTTTACATTGACTACGTTCCAGAGATACAAAAATATCTGTCAGCAGGTTTCTGCTGTTTAATCTGAGAACAGCATTGTGTAGGGGCAAAGAGCATGATTCCAGCAAGTTGTCACTTACTGGGCTGCTTGCTGTAGTTTCAATAAAATTATTGTTTTATTAGCAGGATATTATCATTAGAGGACTAGTTGCCTCATGCCATGTAGTCCTCCTGCTCTGTATAACTCCGTCCCCACCGATGATTAGCAGCTTTCTGGCAAAGTATAATTTACCTAGAAAGCTGTCAATCAGTAGTGTGGGAGGGGTTATACAGGGCTCAACATTCAGAGCACTGATAGATCTGTACAAGAGAAAACAGGGATTTTAATAAAACTGCACCAAGAAGCCTAGTAAGTGGCACATTGCTGGAATCATTTTCTCTGTCCCTACATCATACCATTTTCAGATTATGTAGCAAAAACCTGGTTTCAGATTCCCTTTAAAGAGAATTTGTCACCAGGATTTTGCCTCCTAATCTGAGAGTAGCATAACTTAGAGCTGGAAACCTTGCTTCCAGGGATGTGTCACTTGTTGGGTTGTTTGCTGCAACCTAAACAGGAGAAAATCCATCTCAATGAACTTGTGAACAACCTTCTTCCTTTATTCACCAAAAGTGCTCAATAGAGGAT
This sequence comes from Dendrobates tinctorius, assembly GCF_039654945.1. Taxonomy (NCBI): domain Eukaryota; kingdom Metazoa; phylum Chordata; class Amphibia; order Anura; family Dendrobatidae; genus Dendrobates; species Dendrobates tinctorius. Next base: position 118,747 of record NW_027361915.1, on the reverse strand, counting down.
AAAATAGAATCAGCGACGCAAGTTACATGATATGTGACATCGACACGTCTCTGGTGAATGCGCATCCATAATTATGGAGCTGTTTGCTGTAGCTTTGATAAAATCACGCTTTTATCAGCAGAAGATTATCTCTAGAGGACTAGTAAACCTGCTGCCATGTAGTCCTCCTTATTTATGAGCTCTGCACCCACCCCTGATTGGCAGTCTTTTTCCTATGCACAGTGTACATTGAGCAGCCGATCAGTGGTGTGGGCGGAGTTATACAGGGCTCAACATTCAGAGCACTGCTAGATCTGCAGCAGATAAAATAATTTTATCAAAATTGTAAGCAGCCCAGTAATGAGAAACATTGCTGAAATTGTTGCTTTTAGATGCGGCAGCAAAAACCTGGTGATAGATTCTCTTGAAATCCTCAAATTCTGTCTGGCAGCAGCTGCCAATAGAGGATGTTTCTGTACGGGGATACCGAGAGAACTAGAAGATTATTGGCAGAAAAAGATCCCATGGCCTTTCTTGTCTTTATTATTTCCCTTTTTAAATTTACAATAGATGATTATTCCAAACATAATGAATTTAATTTAGTGGTGATTTTCTAACTATACACTGTTCATTGGGAAAACTGTCAGATGAGCTCTGAATACAGATCCCTAGAGAAGGTATATGTCCTTCCTTTCTAAGAAGCCATACTACCATAATGGCTCCTGTGTTTTCTCCTCCTACCATTGAACAAGTGAAGTAACAATCCCTGTGTTGTGGCATCTTTGTGCTGTAAGATACGATCCATGAGCGGTGCCCAAAACATGGCGGCTCTCTGTGTAGACAGATATTGTGTGCAGACAGGATCTACAGGGGAACATCCCTCCCAGAATATAATGACTCAGTCATCAGAGATAAGGAGACAGCTCCATCATTATGGAATCCAGAAGGTTGGTTTATATTAGAGCGTTACATTTTTATCACTTACCAAATTGTGATCCTTTCTATATATTTTATCATCAGTGTCGTAAATTTAGGGAACCCTGTGAAGTCCACCCTATAGTACAAGGAAATACATCAATGCATAGATTAGGTAAGGGTTAACTAGAAGGTATGGTAACACTAGTAATTGATGGGAGCTGTTAAAATAGATGTTCCAACTTATTTATCCCCAATCCACAGTATAGGGAATAAGCTGCTGTTTGCTGGGGCTGCGTTCCCCGGACCCTCCAGCCCTGAGATGCCCCTGTAGCATGGAGCCGAGGTGGCGCATGCGCCCCACACACTGTACAATGATGAGAAAGACTCTTACCTGCGATTTACACCTTCAGCTGAAAAAGAAACAACAGTTTACAATTGGATTTATTGAAGTATTTAATAACAGTTGCAGCGGACGACTTATTTTTGGGTCGTATTCACACGTCTTTGTTTTTCTCATCTGCACAAACCCAAACTAATTTTCATCAGTGCGCTGCTTCCAATTTTCATCTAGTTTTACTCCATGTGTCCATTTTTTACCATCAGTATCTCATCCTTTTCTATTGTATGCAAAAAGAAAACCAAAACCTGATGGAAGTTTCCCAAGTTTCTCCTAGTAGTCAGTCAGTGGGTGAGTGTGATCCACAATTCGCCCCACAGCTGACATGTTACCAGCTCCATAGAACAGAAGGGCCAGTGAAAAATACTGGCAGCACCCCTGGTACATAGACACACACGTGACTGAGCCCTTCCTTTACAACGTGATTGTACAGAGACTTCCTTACACAATATCGGATCTGATCTGGCATCCAGCTTTCGGCTATACAGTCCCTACTGGACTGCAGGGGCGTCACATCAATAGCGGGGGGCCACACGACCCGTGAGTCCTGGGGAGTGTTGGCTTTGTTTCCCCATCATCATAATTTTACCATCAGCTTCTTGTTCCACCATTCAGCCTGAGACTCGGCTCAGCAGGCGCGATAGGCAGCAATAGATCGCGCCTGCTGTAGAAAACCTCAGCCCCACACTGCACAGACCGGAGCAGGGCGCTGGGGGACACGGCCAGGCATAAATGCTATAAATGCATGTGAGAAGAATGTGATACTTACATGGGATGTCAATCACTGCAGGCTGTAAAAGTAAAACAGAGAAGTGTAAAAAGTCTATGAAATCTTTCATCTTCTTACATTGTCCTGTACATCACATACTCATAGGCTTCCATTACACCCATTACACTAGACAATGAATGTGACATTATCACACAAGATAGACTGCGCTAGTATTAATAAATCTATGAGCAGAGCGCCAGTCCGTGCCCCATGCAGCATTCATACAGTCCATAAACAGCACGCCTGCTATGTGACCCGGCATCGGCTGACAGCTATAAGATATGTGGAATATATTTATACATTAGTTGTGCATTAGGAAGCTCTGGAGCTGCGTCCATTCTGTACATATTTATTGGGTTTAAAAATGGGGGTAAACTGGCATCGCTGCGTTACTACATCTGCCGTAATGTAACAAAGAGTTGTGTGTGTTTCATGGCACTGCAGCCTTGCAGCGCTGGGGTTCAAATCCCACCAAGGACAACATCTGCAAGGAGTTTGTATGTTCTCCCCATACTGATAGGGAAAGTAGATTGTGTGCTCCATTGGGGACAGCGATGATAATGTATGCAAAGCACTGCACAATATGCTAGCGCTATATATAAGTAAACGTTATTATGCTACAAAGATTTAACTCTTTAAAAGAGTTGTCCACTACTTGGACAATTCCTTCTTGAACTAAATGTTTGGTCCCAATAAAATAATAAAGCTTAGACTCCCCTCCCATGCTGGTGCTGTTCCAGCAGTGTCAGCACTTGCGGTCCCCAGAGCTCTGGTGCCGTGTTGTGACACGTGGTGCTCGGCGCCCAATCAGCGCTGGCATCATTGTCCCCACCTTCGTACAGATTGAACATGAAGAGGAAGTCCGGGCTGCAGCTGATCTCAGTCTTCCTTCCAGCCCTGAGAACCCCTCTATACTTGATACCCAGCCTTGCTGAAGCTGACAGCTGAGCATTGGGGCCCCAAGCTGTCAGTTTTGCCTGGCAGGTTATCAAAAATACAGGGGAGCCCACACATTGTTTTTTTAATTATTTATTTAGAGAGCATGAGTCATCACCTGCTCTCAATGTTATTAGCAGCAGCTGGCGTCGGTTGATGGGAGCAGATGTCTCATCAGCCGACACCAGTGACTGGAGGTAAACTTTGTACCGCCGATCTCAGCGGTGGGTTCACGCTGTCATTTGTAGTAGTAGTGCATGGCAGACACTGGATATTCGGGCTCCCCATTCAAGTGAATGGGGTCCGGGTTTTTTAACAGTTCGGCCGAACCCGCTGGACCCAAACAACCAGGGGTCCACTCATCTCTACCCATGAAAGAAAAAAGTTTTTAAAAATGTAAAAAGATAAAAATTCAAATCAACCCCCTTTCCTCCAGTTAATATTAAAGAAAGGGAAAAATAAAAGAAAAACACATATTTGGTATCAATCTGTTCAGAAAAGTCTGACCTATGAAAATATAAAATTAACTGACCTAATCTGTAGAAACTGTAAAGCATAAAAAAGAATCAAAATGCCAACGTTGCAGGTTTTTGGTTGCTACAACTCCACAAAAAAAATACATAACAGCAATCACATAATCATAACTACCTCAAAATATTATTAATACATCAGGATACCATGCAAAAAAAGAAAGTGTATAAAGAACGGACATCAGACAACAGAAATTCATTATTACATACACGTATAGAGACAGCATTACTATCACTATTCTGAATTCCACGGCTTTTCTTATTTGGAACTTACATAGATCGGTCTCTCGTTTGTGCTCCACATTCTTCTTCTTCTTCAATCGCACAATCCTGAATAGGACAAATAGAGAAGTTTCCATATAAATAGCCTAATCTCAAATGCCAACTTTATCAACAGTAAATATTACTGTAACTAATTAACAAATAAAAGGTTTTCTTTCTAAAAATGTATGGGACATGAGAATTGGGAAATAGGGGAAGCTTATCACAAGAAATCAGAAATTTGTATAGCTAGGAAATGGGGAATACTGAGGGCAGGAGCATCAGACGCGCATACTCACTCTCATCCACAACTGCAACTCTCAAAGGAGTTCCAGTAGAGCGGCTGACAATAGCGCCGATCCTGTGATGTCACAACATTCTAGAATGGCTGCAGGAGACAATCAGATCCAATATAATCCTGTATAATAAAGTATTGGAGGATTTATAGATATATGTAAATAATGTGATACAGCATATTATAGAAAACAGCACCCCTGCGCCCCCCCACTCCACACACACATGAACACATGTATAAAGAAGAGTATAGTCCAATTTTTTTCTTATATTGTTATTATACATATGCACATAAGTGTAGGGATACGGAATTTTATAACATGTTACTCAAAATTCATAGGCATTAATGTGGCGTTTGTCTTTTTCTCCAAGATTTTGGAGGTGTCTGTGGGGATTTTTGCCCCTTCAATCAGGATTGCATTTGTGACAGTAGACATTGATGCTGGATGGGTGGTCCTGGCTAGCAATCTTCATTCTTGTTCATCCCAAATGTGTTGGATGGGGTTGAAGTCAGGGCTCTGTCCGGCCTTAGCGGCTGCAGGTCCTTCACTGCTCCTTTGCATGGTGCTGCTCCTCTATCCTGGAAATGTTCACTGCACACTCAATTCAGTTCAAGCAAAATGGATGATTTGTATTTATTTCCATAGGTATAAGTCATGTATTCATGTATTGATTCAATGAATCTTTCTCAAATATGTCACAGGGTATTCCAGAGCCACGGTTATACAGGTGGTCCTGTAAGGACACTGTGCAGCGTCATATGTTATAGCACACCACATACTATTTGCGCACACACAAGCCACATACTATATACACACACCATATACTAGATACACACACCACATACTATATACACACATACAAGCCACATATAACATACACACAACGTACTATATACACACAACATACCATATATACACACACAAGCCACACATTATATACTCACACCATACTATATACACACACCACATACTATATACACACAAGCCACATACTATACACACACCATATACTAGATACACACATCATATACTATATACACACCACATACTATATACACACATACAAGCCACATATAACATACACACAACGTACTATATACACACAACATACCATATATACACACACAAGCCACACATTATATACTCACACCATACTATATACACACACCACATACTATATACACACAAGCCACATACTATACACACACCATATACTAGATACACACATCATATACTATATACACACCACATACTATATACACACATACAAGCCACATATAACATACACACAACGTACTATATACACACAACATACCATATATACACACACAAGCCACACATTATATACTCATACCATACTATATACACACACCACATACTATATACACACCATATACTATACACACATCATATACTATATACACACCACATACTATATACACACATACAGTGGGGCAAAAAAGTATTTAGTCAGTCAGCAATAGTGCAAGTTCCACCACTTAAAAAGATGAGAGGCGTCTGTAATTTACATCATAGGTAGACCTCAACTATGGGAGACAAACTGAGAAAAAAAAATCCAGAAAATCACATTGTCTGTTTTTTTTTCATTTTATTTGCATATTATGGTGGAAAATAAGTATTTGGTCAGAAACAAAATTTCATCTCAATACTTTGTGATATATCCTTTGTTGGCAATGACAGAGGTCAAACGTTTTCTGTAAGTCTTCACAAGGTTGCCACACACTGTTGTTGGTATGTTGGCCCATTCCTCCATGCAGATCTCCTCTAGAGCAGTGATGTTTTTGGCTTTTCGCTTGGCAACACGGACTTTCAACTCCCTCCAAAAGTTTTCTATAGGGTTGAGATCTGGAGACTGGCTAGGCCACTCCAGGACCTTGAAATGCTTCTTACGAAGCCACTCCTTCATTGCCCTGGCGGTGTGCTTTGGATCATTGTCATGTTGAAAGACCCAGCCACGTTTCATCTGCAATGCCCTTGCTGATGGAAGGAGGTTTGCACTCAAAATCTCACGATACATGGCCCCATTCATTCTTTCAAGTACCCGGATCAGTCGTCCTGGCCCCTTTGCAGAGAAACAGCCCCAAAGCATGATGTTTCCACCACCATGCTTTACAGTAGGTATGGTGTTTGATGGATGCAACTCAGTATTCTTTTTCCCCCAAACACGACAAGTTGTGTTTCTACCAAACAGTTCCAGTTTGGTTTCATCAGACCATAGGACATTCTCCTAAAACTCCTCTGGATCATCCAAATGCTCTCTAGCAAACTTCAGACGGGCCCGGACATGTACAGGCTTAAGCAGTGGGACACGTCTGGCACTGCAGGATCTGAGTCCATGGTGGCGTAGTGTGTTACTTATGGTAGGCCTTGTTACATTGGTCCCAGCTTTCTGCAGTTCATTCACTAGGTCCCCCCGCGTGGTTCTGGGATTTTTGCTCACCGTTCTTGTGATCATTCTGACCCCACGGGGTGGGATTTTGCGTGGAGCACCAGATCGAGGGAGATTATCAGTGGTCTTGTATGTCTTCCATTTTCTAATTATTGCTCCCACAGTTGATTTCTTCACTCCAAGCTGGTTGGCCATTGCAGATTCAGTCTTCCCAGCCTGGTGCAGGGCTACAGTTTTGTTTCTGGTGTCCTTTGACAGCTCTTTGGTCTTCACCATAGTGGAGTTTGGAGTCAGACTGTTTGAGGGTGTGCACAGGTGTCTTTTTATACTGATAACAAGTTTAAACAGGTGCCATTACTACAGGTAATGAGTGGAGGAAAGAGGAGACTCTTAAAGAAGAAGTTACAGGTCTGTGAGAGCCAGAAATCTTGATTGCTTGTTTCTGACCAAATACTTATTTTCCACCATAATATGCAAATAAAATGAAAAAAAAACCAGACATTGTGATTTTCTGGATTTTTTTTTCTCAGTTTGTCTCCCATAGTTGAGGTCTACCTATGATGTAAATTACAGACGCCTCTCGTCTTTTTAAGTGGTGGAACTTGCACTATTGCTGACTGACTAAATACTTTTTTGCCCCACTGTACAAGCCACATATAACATACACACAACATAGTATATACACACAACATACCATATATACACACACAAGCCACACATTATATACTCACACCATACTATATACACACACCACATACTATATACACACAAGCCACATACTATACACACACCATATACTATACACACACATCATATACTATATACACACCACATACTATATACACACACCACATACTATATACACACATACAAGCCACATATAACATACACACAACGTACTATATACACACAACATACCATATATACACACACAAGCCACACATTATATACTCACACCATACTATATACACACACCACATACTATATACACACAAGCCACATACTATACACACACCATATACTATACACACACATCATATACTATATACACACCACATACTATATACACACATACAAGCCACATATAACATACACACAACATACTATATACACACAACATACCATATATACACACACAAGCCACACATTATATACTCATACCATACTATATACACACACCACATACTATATACACACAAGCCACATACTATACACACACCATATACTAGATACACACATCATATACTATATACACACCACATACTATATACACACATACAAGCCACATATAACATACACACAACGTACTATATACACACAACATACCATATATACACACACAAGCCACACATTATATACTCATACCATACTATATACACACACCACATACTATATACACACCATATACTATACACACATCATATACTATATACACACCACATACTATATACACACATACAAGCCACATATAACATACACACAACATAGTATATACACACAACATACCATATATACACACACAAGCCACACATTATATACTCACACCATACTATATACACACACCACATACTATATACACACAAGCCACATACTATACACACACCATATACTATACACACACATCATATACTATATACACACCACATACTATATACACACACCACATACTATATACACACATACAAGCCACATATAACATACACACAACGTACTATATACACACAACATACCATATATACACACACAAGCCACACATTATATACTCACACCATACTATATACACACACCACATACTATATACACACAAGCCACATACTATACACACACCATATACTATACACACACATCATATACTATATACACACCACATACTATATACACACATACAAGCCACATATAACATACACACAACATACTATATACACACAACATACCATATATACACACACAAGCCACACATTATATACTCATACCATACTATATACACACACCACATACTATACACACATCATATACTATATACACACCACATACTATATACACACATACAAGCCACATATAACATACACACAACATACTATATACACACACCATATACTGGATACACACACCACATACTATATACACACATACAAGCCACATATGACATTCACACAACGTACTATATACACACAACATACCATATATACACACACAAGCCACACATTATATACTCATACCATACTATATACACACACCACATACTATATACACACACCACATACTATACACACACCATATACTAGATACACACATCATATACTATATACACACCACATACTATATACACACATACAAGCCACATATAACATACACACAACGTACTATATACACACAACATACCATATATACACACACAAGCCACACATTATATACTCACACCATACTATATACACACACCACATACTATATACACACAAGCCACATACTATACACACACCATATACTAGATACACACATCATATACTATATACACACCACATACTATATACACACATACAAGCCACATATAACATACACACAACGTACTATATACACACAACATACCATATATACACACACAAGCCACACATTATATACTCATACCATACTATATACACACACCACATACTATATACACACCATATACTATACACACATCATATACTATATACACACCACATACTATATACACACATACAGTGGGGCAAAAAAGTATTTAGTCAGTCAGCAATAGTGCAAGTTCCACCACTTAAAAAGATGAGAGGCGTCTGTAATTTACATCATAGGTAGACCTCAACTATGGGAGACAAACTGAGAAAAAAAAATCCAGAAAATCACATTGTCTGTTTTTTTTTCATTTTATTTGCATATTATGGTGGAAAATAAGTATTTGGTCAGAAACAAAATTTCATCTCAATACTTTGTGATATATCCTTTGTTGGCAATGACAGAGGTCAAACGTTTTCTGTAAGTCTTCACAAGGTTGCCACACACTGTTGTTGGTATGTTGGCCCATTCCTCCATGCAGATCTCCTCTAGAGCAGTGATGTTTTTGGCTTTTCGCTTGGCAACACGGACTTTCAACTCCCTCCAAAAGTTTTCTATAGGGTTGAGATCTGGAGACTGGCTAGGCCACTCCAGGACCTTGAAATGCTTCTTACGAAGCCACTCCTTCATTGCCCTGGCGGTGTGCTTTGGATCATTGTCATGTTGAAAGACCCAGCCACGTTTCATCTGCAATGCCCTTGCTGATGGAAGGAGGTTTGCACTCAAAATCTCACGATACATGGCCCCATTCATTCTTTCAAGTACCCGGATCAGTCGTCCTGGCCCCTTTGCAGAGAAACAGCCCCAAAGCATGATGTTTCCACCACCATGCTTTACAGTAGGTATGGTGTTTGATGGATGCAACTCAGTATTCTTTTTCCCCCAAACACGACAAGTTGTGTTTCTACCAAACAGTTCCAGTTTGGTTTCATCAGACCATAGGACATTCTCCTAAAACTCCTCTGGATCATCCAAATGCTCTCTAGCAAACTTCAGACGGGCCCGGACATGTACAGGCTTAAGCAGTGGGACACGTCTGGCACTGCAGGATCTGAGTCCATGGTGGCGTAGTGTGTTACTTATGGTAGGCCTTGTTACATTGGTCCCAGCTTTCTGCAGTTCATTCACTAGGTCCCCCCGCGTGGTTCTGGGATTTTTGCTCACCGTTCTTGTGATCATTCTGACCCCACGGGGTGGGATTTTGCGTGGAGCACCAGATCGAGGGAGATTATCAGTGGTCTTGTATGTCTTCCATTTTCTAATTATTGCTCCCACAGTTGATTTCTTCACTCCAAGCTGGTTGGCCATTGCAGATTCAGTCTTCCCAGCCTGGTGCAGGGCTACAGTTTTGTTTCTGGTGTCCTTTGACAGCTCTTTGGTCTTCACCATAGTGGAGTTTGGAGTCAGACTGTTTGAGGGTGTGCACAGGTGTCTTTTTATACTGATAACAAGTTTAAACAGGTGCCATTACTACAGGTAATGAGTGGAGGAAAGAGGAGACTCTTAAAGAAGAAGTTACAGGTCTGTGAGAGCCAGAAATCTTGATTGCTTGTTTCTGACCAAATACTTATTTTCCACCATAATATGCAAATAAAATGAAAAAAAAACCAGACATTGTGATTTTCTGGATTTTTTTTTCTCAGTTTGTCTCCCATAGTTGAGGTCTACCTATGATGTAAATTACAGACGCCTCTCGTCTTTTTAAGTGGTGGAACTTGCACTATTGCTGACTGACTAAATACTTTTTTGCCCCACTGTACAAGCCACATATAACATACACACAACATAGTATATACACACAACATACCATATATACACACACAAGCCACACATTATATACTCACACCATACTATATACACACACCACATACTATATACACACAAGCCACATACTATACACACACCATATACTATACACACACATCATATACTATATACACACCACATACTATATACACACACCACATACTATATACACACATACAAGCCACATATAACATACACACAACGTACTATATACACACAACATACCATATATACACACACAAGCCACACATTATATACTCACACCATACTATATACACACACCACATACTATATACACACAAGCCACATACTATACACACACCATATACTATACACACACATCATATACTATATACACACCACATACTATATACACACATACAAGCCACATATAACATACACACAACATACTATATACACACAACATACCATATATACACACACAAGCCACACATTATATACTCATACCATACTATATACACACACCACATACTATATACACACAAGCCACATACTATACACACACCATATACTAGATACACACATCATATACTATATACACACCACATACTATATACACACATACAAGCCACATATAACATACACACAACGTACTATATACACACAACATACCATATATACACACACAAGCCACACATTATATACTCATACCATACTATATACACACACCACATACTATATACACACCATATACTATACACACATCATATACTATATACACACCACATACTATATACACACATACAAGCCACATATAACATACACACAACATAGTATATACACACAACATACCATATATACACACACAAGCCACACATTATATACTCACACCATACTATATACACACACCACATACTATATACACACAAGCCACATACTATACACACACCATATACTATACACACACATCATATACTATATACACACACCACATACTATATACACACATACAAGCCACATATAACATACACACAACGTACTATATACACACAACATACCATATATACACACACAAGCCACACATTATATACTCACACCATACTATATACACACACCACATACTATATACACACAAGCCACATACTATACACACACCATATACTATACACACACATCATATACTATATACACACCACATACTATATACACACATACAAGCCACATATAACATACACACAACATACTATATACACACAACATACCATATATACACACACAAGCCACACATTATATACTCATACCATACTATATACACACACCACATACTATACACACATCATATACTATATACACACCACATACTATATACACACATACAAGCCACATATAACATACACACAACATACTATATACACACACCATATACTAGATACACACACCACATACTATATACACACATACAAGCCACATATGACATTCACACAACGTACTATATACACACAACATACCATATATACACACACAAGCCACACATTATATACTCATACCATACTATATACACACACCACATACTATATACACACACCACATACTATATACACACCATATACTATACACACATCATATACTATATACACACCACATACTATATACACACATACAAGCCACATATAACATACACACAACATACTATATACACACAACATACCATATATACACACACAAGCCACATATTTTATACTCACACCATACTATATACACACCACATACTATATACACACAAGCCACATACTATACACACACCATATACTATACACACATCATATACTATATACACACCACATACTATATACACACATACAAGCCACATATAACATACACACAACATACTATATACACACAACATACCATATATACACACACAAGCCACACATTATATACTCACACCATACTATATACACACAAGCCACATACTATACACACACCATATACTATACACACATCATATACTATATACACACCACATACTATATACACACATACAAGCCACATATAACATACTCACACCATACTATATACACACACCACATACTATATACACACATACAAGCCACATATGACATACACACAACGTACTATATACACACAACATACCATATATACACACACAAGCCACACATTATATACTCATACCATACTATATACACACACCACATACTATATACACACCATATACTATACACACATCATATACTATATACACACCACATACTATATACACACATACAAGCCACATATAACATACTCACACCATACTATATACACACACCACATACTATATACACACAAGCCACATACTATATACACACACCATATACTAGATACACACACCACATACTATATACACACATACAAGCCACATATAACATACGCACAACGTACTATATACACACAACATACCATATATACACACACAAGCCACACATTATATACTCACACCATACTATATACACACACCACATACTATACACACACCATATACTATACACACACCATATACTATACACACATCATATACTATACACACACATCATATACTATATACACACCACATACTATATACACACATACAAGCCACATATAACATACACACAACATACCATATATACACACACAAGCCACACATTATATACTCACACCATACTATATACACACTCCACATACTATGCACACACCATATACTATACACACATCATATACTATATACACACCACATACTATATACACACACCACATACTATATACACACATACAAGCCACATATAACATACACACAACGTACTATATACACACAACATACCATATATACACACACAAGCCACACATTATATACTCACACCATACTATATACACACACCACATACTATATACACACAAGCCACATACTACATACACACACCACATATTATACACACACCACATACTATATACACACATACAAGCCACATATAACATACACACAACATACTATATACACACAACATACCATATATACACACACAAGCCACACATTATATACTCACACCATACTATATACACACACCACATACTATACACACACCATATACTATACACACATCATATACTATATACACAACACATACTATATACACACATACAAGCCACATATAACATACACACAACATACTATATACACACACCATACCATATATACACACACAAGCCACACATTATATACTCACACCATACTATATACACACACCACATACTATACACACACCATATACTATACACACATCATATACTATATACACAACACATACTATATACACACATACAAGCCACATATAACATACACACAACATACTATATACACACACCATATACTAGATACACACACCATATACTATATACACACATACAAGCCACATACGACATACACACAACGTACTATATACACACAACATACCATATATACACACACAACCACACATTATATACTCATACCATACTATATACACACACCACATACTATGTACACACACCACATACTATATACATACCATATACTATACACACATCATATACTATATACACACCACATACTATATACACACATACAAGCCACATATAACATACTCACACCATACTATATACACACACCACATACTATATACACACAAGCCACACATTATATACTCACACCATACTATATATACACACCACATACTATATACACACAAGCCACATACTATACACACACCATATACTATACACACATCATATACTATATACACACCACATACTATATACACACATACAAGCCACATATAACATACACACAACATACTATATACACACACCATATACTATATACATACCATATACTATACACACATCATATACTATATACACACCACATACTATATACACACATACAAGCCACATATAACATACTCACACCATACTATATACACACACCACATACTATATACACACAAGCCACATACTATATACACACACCATATACTAGATACACACACCACATACTATATACACACATACAAGCCACATATGACATACACACAACGTACTATATACACACAACATACCATATATACACACACAAGCCACACATTATATACTCATACCATACTATATACACACACCACATACTATATACACACACCACATACTATATACATACCATATACTATACACACATCATATACTATATACACACCACATACTATATACACACATACAAGCCACATATAACATACTCACACCATACTATATACACACACCACATACTATGCACACACCATATACTTTACACACATCATATACTATATACACACCACATACTATATACACACACCACATACTATATACACACATACAAGCCACATATAACATACACACAACGTACTATATACACACAACATACCATATATACACACACAAGCCACACATTATATACTCACACCATACTATATACACACACCACATACTATATACACACAAGCCACATACTATACACACACCATATACTATACACACACATCATATACTATATACACACCACATACTATATACACACATACAAGCCACATATAACATACACACAACATACTATATACACACACCATATACTAGATACACACACCACATACTATATACACACATACAAGCCACATATAACATACACACAACGTACTATACACACTCACCATATACTAGATACACACACCACATACTATATACACACATACAAGCCACATATAACATACGCACAACGTACTATATACACACAACATACCATATATACACACACAAGCCACACATTATATACTCACACCATACTATATATACACACCACATACTATATACACACAAGCCACATACTATACACACACCATATACTATACACACACATCATATACTATATACACACCACATACTATATACACACATACAAGCCACATATTACATACACACAACATACTATATACACACAACATACCATATATACACACACAAGCCACACATTATATACACACACCACATACTATGCACACACCATATACTATACACACATCATATACTATATACACACCACATACTATATACACACACCACATACTATATACACACATACAAGCCACATATAACATACACACAACGTACTATATACACACAACATACCATATATACACACACAAGCCACACATTATATACTCACACCATACTATATACACACACCACATACTATATACACACAAGCCACATACTATACACACACCATATACTATACACACACATCATATACTATATACACACCACATACTATATACACACATACAAGCCACATATAACATACATACAACATACTATATACACACACCATATACTAGATACACACACCACATACTATATACACACATACAAGCCACATATAACATACACACAACGTACTATATACACACACCATATAATAGATACACACACCACATACTATATACACACATACAAGCCACATATAACATACACATAACGTACTATATACACACAACATACCATATATACACACACAAGCCACACATTATATACTCACACCATACTATATACACACACCACATACTATATACACACAAGCCACATACTATACACACACCATATACTATACACACATCATATACTATATACACACCACATACTATATACACACATACAAGCCACATATAACATACACACAACATACTATATACACACACCATATACTAGATACACACACCACATACTATATACACACATACAAGCCACATATAACATACACACAACGTACTATATACACACACCATATACTAGATACACACACCACATACTATATACACACATACAAGCCACATATAACATACACACAACGTACTATATACACACAACATACCATATATACACACACAAGCCACACATTATATTCTCACACCATACTATATACACACACCACATACTATATACACATCACATATTATACACACACCACATACTATATACACACATACAAGCCACATATAACATACACACAACATACTATATACACACAACATACCATATATACGCACACAAGCCACACATTATATATTCACACGATACTATATACACACAAGCCACATACTATACACACACCATATACTATATACACACCACATATTCTACACACCACATACTATATACACACATACAAGCCACATATAACATACACACAACATACCATATATACACACACAAGCCACACATTATATACTCTCACCATACTATATACACACACCACATACTATATACACACAAGCCACATACTATACACACACCACATACTATATACACACATACAAGCCACATATAACATACACACAACATACTATATACACACAACATACTATATACACACAACATACCATATATACACACACAAGCCACACATTATATACTCATACCATACTATATACACACACCACATACTATATACACACACCACATACTATATACACACAAGCCACATACTATACACACACCATATACTATATACACACCACATATTATACACACACCACATACTATATACACAAACAAGTCACATATAACATACACACACCACATACAATATACACAAGCCACATTTTATATACACACACCACATACTGTATACACACCACATATTACTGTATATACACACAAGCCACATACTATATACATGCCACATACCCACCTCATACTACACATACACAAGCCACATACTATGTATACACACCACATACTATATATACTCCACATACAATATATACACAAGCCACATCTAATATATAAAGCTCAAGTGTGTGTATGTACTGTATGTATGTATGTATGCATGTGTGTATGTCCAGGATTGGCATCCGCACCGTCGCAGCTACAGCCACAACATTTGGCACAGTCACACGTCTGGACCCCGAGAGTGTCCTAGGCTATGTTGTGAGGTGAAATTTCAGCCCCACGCGTTCCAATTCACCAAACAATTTTGCCCCTATCTACATAATGGGGAAAAAGTGTGTGTGTGTGTGTATTAAGCCCCGCCCCTCATTATGATGTCATAATGGTTGAGTATGAGATGGAGGATGTGTGATGGGTATATGGGCACTGAACTATGGGATGGAGGATATGTATGATGGGTATATGGGCATGGGACTATGATATGAAGGATGTGTGATGGGTATATGGGCACTCGACTATGGGATGGTGAATATGTATGATGGGTATATGGGCATGGGACTATGGGATGGAGGTTGTATGATGGGTATATGGGCATGGGACTATGGGATGGAGGATGTGTGATGGGTATATGGGCACTCGACTATGGGATGGAGGATATGTATGATGGGTATATGGGCACGGGCCTATGGGATCGTGGATATGTATGATGGGTGTATGGGCACAGGACTATTGGATGGAGGATAATTATAATTTGCTATAACTAACCACAGTTAGTTACTATGCCCGGGCAGCGCCGGGCTCTTCAGCTAGTATTATATAAAAGAAAAAAGGGGTTCGGTACCATTTTAGCCAGTTGAAAAATAATGCATAGCATATTATATACACACATACACCATACTATATACACACCACATACACACCTCATACTATAAACCAGGAGCATTGCTAGAGTCCTATAAGATCAGGGGCCCAAGCCCCAAAGTGCATATTTCCCCATATAACTCCCCTAAGCCATTTAAAATATCATCTATACATACATAATTATAGTATACCAATGTTGCTAACCAAAAATACACAATGCAAAGACCAATATTATCAATATGCTACTTTAAAATATGGCTACACAATGTCCACTACCATCACCACTACACAGCGAATACATATTATAATAAGCAATATTATTATAAGAAAGCTGACTACACAGACACAAATGGAACCAAGATTAAGCTGGCTGGCTTAGTGATAGAAAACAAAGAGTGGTTATTAATGGGGCATACTCAGATTGGGCCAGGGTTACTAGTGGGGTACCACAGGGTTCTGTATTGGGCCCCCTACTATTTAATATATTTATTAATGATCTAGTGGATGGCTTACACAGTAAAATATCAGTATTTGCAGATGATACAAAACTATGGAAGGTAGTTAACACAAAGGAGGACAGTTTGCAACTACAGACAGATTTGAGTAAATTGGAGAATTGAGCTGAAAAATGGCAAATGAGGTTTAACACAGATAAGTGTAAGGTTATGCACATGGGAAGGAGAAACAGATGCTATAATTACTTACTAAATGGAAAACTGCTGGGGAAATCAGACATGGAAAAAGACTTAGGCATCTTAGTCAATAAGAAGCTAAATTGGAGTGCCCAGTGTCAGGCAGCTGCCAGCAAAGCAAATAGGGTCATGGGATGCATTAGAAGAGGTCTGGGGACACGAGATGAAAACATAATTCTCCCTCTGTACAAATCACTCGTCAGACCACACTTGGAGTATTGTGTGCTATTTTGGACGTCGGTGCTCAAGAAAGACATTACTGAACTAGAAAGGGTTCAAAGGCGGGCTACTAAAATGATAAATGGAGTTGGTTCACTACAATACCCAGAAAGGTTATCAAAATTAGGTCTATTTACTCTAGAAAAGAGAAGACTTAGGGAAGACCTAATATATATGTACAAGTATATCAGAGGGCAATACAGAGATCTCTCCAATGAACTGTTTGTACTAAGGACTGTGACAAGAACAAGGGGGCATTCTCTTCGTTTGGAGGAAAGACAATTTCTGCACCAGCATAGAAGAGGGTTCTTCACGGTAAGAGCAGTGAGGCTCTGGAATTCTCTTCCTGAGGAAGTGGTGATGGCCAACTCATTGAATGAATTTAAGAAAGGAATGGATGCTTTTCTTGTGAGTAACAGTATACAAGGTTATGAATAACATAATATTATAGGTAGATGATTGACCCAGCTTAGGGGAAGGAATTTTTTCCCTATGGAGAAAATTGGCTTCTACTCTGTGGGTTTTTTGCCTTCCCCAGGATCAACAATGCAGAACAGCTGCACTAAAAATAGGCTGAACTAGATGGACATAAGTTCTTCCTTCAGCCTTCAAAACTATGTTACTATGTTATTACTACGTAGATAAGGGAACTGAGATATGGGAGCAAAACCGATCTTACTACAAAGATAAGGGAGCAGAACCAAGCTTAATACAGAGCTATAGGAGCAGAACCGAGACTACTACAGAGCTATGGGAGCAGAATCAAGCTTACTAGAGAGATATGGGAGTGGGTCGCCGTCCCATGGCCGTGGGGTACTCGGTACCGGGCCGGTGTCAGTGGGACGTGTCACAGCAGTGGTGACCCAGACCGTGGCCCTGGTCGCCCAAGTAATAGGAAGATGTGAATAGTGAAATTTAGTTAGATGAATAGTTCGTGACGCCACCTGTGGTGTTCGGCAAGGGAGGTGTTAAGCCGACACTGCATGCAGATCCTCCAGGACAGATGGCGTGGTGCAGCAATGATGGTATAGCCCTCCACAGGCAGGGCTGTTGTCCCAGGGCGGTGTAGATGTGGAGACACTTAGGTGATGTATTGTCTGGCGCAGGGGATGTAGCAGTGTCAGGCAGACGGACGCAGGAAGGAATGGAGGACACCAGGGCATGTACTTCCAAAGCTTTACTCACAGTCTGTAGTGCCCGCTTCTGTGCCGTGTCCTTCGGGTCAGGGACTCAGTCAACCTCCAGGCAAGATGGAAAGCTCCCTTCTACACTCCGCCAACTTATGTGCCTTTCCTGAAGGTCTCCTCTAAAGCGCCTTTAAGTGTGAAGATCTCCAGTACCGTGTTACACTGGAGTTCCTCCTGACAGATGTTCCCAAGAACTCTACTTCCACGGCAGACAGCTGTAGCCTGCTTCGTGGACTCTCTACTCCTAAGTCCCGGCTCTCTATCTGTATTGCTGTTGTGCCCTTTGGTCGCCCTCGCACACCAAGGGCAGCGGGGTACTCGGTACCGGGCCGGTGTCAAGGTGGGAATGTGTCACATCAGCGGTGACCCGGTCCGTGGCCCTGGGCGCCCAATATCAATGGCGGTGATGTTAATGGTGTTAAAGTTTATTAGAATAGTTCGTGACGCCACCCGTGGTGTTTGGCAAGTAAGATGTTGAGCCAACGCTGCATGCAGATCCGCTGGGACTGATGGTGTGGTGCAGCAAAGATGGTGTAGCTCCCCACAGGTGGAGCTGTAGTCACAGGGCAGTGTAGGTGCAATGGATGAGGAGAGGCGCAGAATGGTATGGAGGCTGGTACCCAGGTGTAGTGGTGCGGGAATAACTGGAGGACACCCGAGTATGTGGTTCCAAAGCTTTACTCACTGTTTGCAGTTCACTCCACTGCCTGCCTCCGTACTGTGTTCTCCAGGTCAGGGCTCCAGCCAACCTCCAGGCAGGATAGGATTCTCCCTTCCACACTCCGCCAACACGTACCTTACTGAATGACTCCTCCAATGCGCCTTTAGGTGCGAAGCACTCCAGTACTTAGTTACCCTGGAATGCCTCTCTCTAGGTGTTCCTAGTCTTTGCTTGTATGACAGACAGCTGTAGCCTGCTTCGGGGACTCCTCACTGCGTCCTGGCTCTCTATTCAGTTGCTGTTGTGTCCTGTTGTGAGTTCATTTTCCCCTTCGTCACTGAGGTCTGGTGAACTCTCTATTCTGGTAAAGGAAGGTAATGAGTCTGATTATCAGGCACCTGAGCCTGATGATGATGACTGGCTGAGTGGAGTCAAGGACTGGATATAAGGCTGCCGACGCCCTTCTGCCCTGCGGGTGATTTCTCTGTGGACTTCTAGGAGACCAGTCTGATTCCTGCTCCTCTAAAGCTAAGTTTTCTGCTTTGCCTGTTAGCATTTGTGTTTGTTTTTGTTTGCCTTGCTTTTCTGGATTCTGCCATTCCCTGCTGGGGTGAGCTGAATCTCCTTTTGCCGGTTGCTCTGTCTTCAGAATATTCCTGAGTACTGACATAGCTTTTTGAAGCCTAGCGTCTTCAGGGCCTTTTTCACTGTCAGTTTGTTGGCTCTTATTTTCATAGGGTTTTTCACGGATTGCAGACAGCAGCCTTCCTGTCCTTTCCTATCTAGTTAGCTTGGGCCCCGTCTTTGCTCAGTCTATCTTTCTGTCTGTGTTAGGCTATGTGCCCACGCTAGCATTTTTAAACGCTCAGGAAAAGGATCCCCTTCCCAGAAATCGCGCGTCTTTTTCCGCGCGTTTTTTGCGCGATTTTTGACGCGTTTTTGACGCTTTTTTTGACACGCAATTTCTGGGATCATTGGGGATGGCTAAAAATGCTCAGCAATGCGGAAATTAATGAGCATGCTGCGTTTTTAGCCGCTAAGCGATTCCTGAGCGGTTAAAAACGCATGCATTGGCACAAAAAGCCAAAAACGCATGCTAATTAATTTGATGCATCTTTTAAGCATTTCTGCAGCGTCTGAGCCGGCTCAAACGCTGCAGAAACGCTTAAAAAAACGCATTGTGTGCACACAGCCTTAGTGTTCTTTCTTCTTGCTTCACCGTCATTATATGTTGGGGGCTGCTTTATGCTTTGGGGTCTGCTCTGGGGCAGTTTAGATTTCCCTTTCTGTCTTTAGGCTTTATAGTCCTCCGGCTGTGATCGTGGGGTCTAGGGCATCGTAGGAACCCCCCACGGCTACTGCTAGTTGTGTTGATAGGTTCAGGGGTCTGCAATCCGATAGCTGCCAACTTCTCTGGTTTTCTGGACTTAGCTAGCATTTCTATTTTTGCCTCCTACGGTGACTCATTCATAACAGTGTCCCAAGTCTATGATGGAAGCAAGGTGTTAGCGGATCACTACTCCTCCGGTGTCTGTTGCCGGACATAAAGATCCAATCAACCTCGGGGACCGGGCCCCGGCCTTTGCGCTCTCTGGATTGGAAGGGTTCTCTATCTTTCTTCAACCAGCTTCCCACTGTCCTTCTATTCTCCTTCGTTCCGATCTGTTCTATCTGTCTTATGGAAGGTTAGGTTATCAATCTTATCAATCTCTTTCTCTGTTTTTCTCGTACCAGCAGCCCAGATCACTGGGACCTGCTGCAGCACATCCTTCAGACACCCATCTTCTCTCTTCTCTCTCCAACTAACCAACCAACTCCTCCCTAACTCTCACTCTTCCCACTCTTTTATATCATCTCACTCCACCCGCCTCCCAACACATCTCGTGTTATGAAGCAGGGTTCCACGAGGGGTGCTCTGCTAACCCCCAGCCTGAAGCTGTTAGGTGGCCCCATTGAACTATCCTGTGTGTGGAATGCAGGTGTGGAGGTCAGGAGTTCCCACCTTACCTGGATGGTGGGGCACTACACCTTAGGAGAAGGTGCAGTACCTCTGTGGCGACTGAAGCCTCAGGGGCGCCACATACCCCCCGTTAAACACAGCACGTCCGCGGGTTGTAAGACAACAAAAGGTACAATACAGGAACACACAAAAATTTTTAAATGCTATTCAACAATACTTATCTAATCTTCCTAATTACATTTCTTAAACATTACAAACAGCTTAACTTCCTATCTTAGTATCAAAAATTTACTTAAGTGCAATTCATAGTTCAAAGTGCAATTATTCTTTCTCTCTCTTTCTACTGGATGCAAGACACTGACTATCTGTACTTGGCCTGTCACCTGTCACTTTCAATTCTTCAGTCTTTATTCAATTCTCACATTCTATCTCAAAACTTTTCTAATTCCCTGTATCAAATATTCTATAAAAGACATTTACTTTCCACAAGACACAACATTATCAAATAGGTTATCATAAAACAATCAAAGATTCTTGCAAAGTGTGATGTGAGACTTAGGTAGATCTCCTGGAGTGGACCCGCTGGACCATGGCAACGAATCTCCCACGGGCGAGCTGGCCAGGTGGACCACCCCCTATACAGGGAGTGTTTGGGGCAGGCCCGCGGGTAACTATCACCACGGCAGCTGGTACCCAGAGAGAATACAGGAGAGCTGGCAAGGGGCCAGAGATGCTGGCGGAGGACCTCCCCAGAAACAAGAATACGGATGGCGGACAGGTCAGGAACACAGGCGATACGGAGGGAAGCAGGCACGAACTGGAGAACTCAGCCAGGGGACCAGGACAGACCGGAGCACGAGCTCAGACTTCCAGATCCTAGGAGAGAGGACAGTGGAGAAGACGGGTAAGCTACAGGCAGGGAGGCAACGGGGGTGCACACAGAGACAAGGGCCAGAATCACCGCCAGCAGGAAGAGGCCGCCTGATATAGGGAGTCATGGCAGGGACTTCCGGGTCATGACCCCTCCCAGCGCAAGGTGAGGAGAGCGCGCGGCCTCAGGAGGGGTAGAGAGCACGCGTGCTCCTGACCACAGTGTGTGCACGCACGCCCGCCGAGGAACAGGAAGCTGAACCGGGGCGCGCGCCCGACGGGACACAGGAGACCAGGCAGGAGCGAGTGCCGGGAACAAGAGACGGGGAAAGGAGGAGCGCGGAGAAGGCCGAGGCAGCTGGGACCGCGGCGTGGAGGCCGCCAGAGAGTGGGCAGACTGCCGGCAGAAGAGAAGGTATTGGTAGGGGCTGCGGCGGCAGCAGCGTGACAGTACCCCCCTCCCTACGCGCCCCCCTCCGCAGAGTGGAAAAAACTTAGCCAAAATTCGAGGAGCCCGAATATTCTCCCGAGGCTCCCAGGACCTCTCCTCAGGACCAAAGCCCTTCCAATCGACCAGAAAAAAGGTCCTCCCCCTTCGCTTCTTCATGGTCAAAATGTCTTTAACCTCAAACTCATTGTCAGCGGAGACAGGCGGCGGCGACTGAGTGGCAGAGGTTTGAGGATGACCGGTTTTAGAAGGGAGACATGAAAAGCACTGGGGATGCGAAGTGAGGCGGGAAGTCGCAGTTTGTAGGAGACGTCGTTAATACGAGCCAATACCTCAAAGGGTCCAATATAGCGGGGACCCAGTTTATGTGAAGGGATCTTGAGACGAATGAACTTGGAGGACAGCCAAACTTTAGCACCAGGGTGATATGGCAGGGAATCCAGGCGCCTTTTGTCTGCGTGTCTCTTTACCTTGTCGAGTGCTAACTCGAGAGCGGCCTTTGTCTCCTGCCAGATCCTGGAGAAATCCCCGGACAGATCAGCCGCCAGTACACCCGAGGCAGAGGGAACCGGTAGAGGTACACCCGGATGCTGCCCGTAGACAACAAAAAAAGGAGATTTGCCAGAAGACTCGCTGACGTGGTTATTATAGGCGAACTCTGCCCACGGGAGTAAGTCTGACCAGTCGTCCTGGTGGGCATTAGAAAAGTGCCGGAGATAGTTCACCAAATTCTGGTTAGTCGGCTCCGCTTGACCATTGGACTGTGGGTGGTAAGATGAGGAGAAGTCAAGTGTGACATCCATCGACTTGCATAGGGCTCTCCAAAATCGAGAGGTAAATTGGACTCCTCTGTCAAAAACAATATGTTGGGGTAGTCCATAGAGACGGAAGATGTGGTGAACGAAAACTTTTGCCAAGTCTCGTGCTGAAGGTAACCCGGGGAGAGAGATGAAATGTGCCATCTTAGAGAATCTGTCTACCACCACAAGGACGACTGTACAATCTGCAGACCTGGGTAGATCGGTAATGAAATCCATGGCAATGTGTTGCCAAGGGGACAATGGAACTGGAAGCGGATGCAGAATACCGGAAGGCAAATGCCTAGGCACCATGGTTTTAGCACAGGACGGACAGGAAGCGACAAAATCTCGGACATCCAGGGGAAGAGTCGGCCACCAGTAGTAGCGGGAGACAAGGACAAGTGTTTTTTTAAGGCCGACATGACCAGCAAGTTTGGAAGCATGCCCCCAGTGTAGGATCTGTCTTCGGTCCATCTCTGCCACGAAAGTCTTACCACGTGGCGGCGAGACGAGAGAGAGAGGTGCCACCGTGATGAGCCTGGAGGGATCGAGATATGTGTGGGTTCCTCCTCCAAATCTGCAGAAAGGAAGGACCTGGACAAAGCATCAGCCTTGAGGTTCTTGTTGCCGGGACGAAAGTGCAGATCAAAATCGAATCGGCCAAAGAACAGAGACCACCTGGCCTGCCGAGGATTGAGTCTGTGCCGATTCAAGGTAAGTCAGATTTTTATGGTCCGTGTAGATTGTAAACGGATGTAGGGCTCCCTCTAATAAGTACCTCCATTCCTCCAGAGCTAATTTGATGGCAAGCAGTTCCCGGTCTCCGATGGAATAGTTTCGCTCCGAAGTGAAGAAGGACTTGGAAAAGAAACCGCACGTAACAAGTCTACCAGAGGGAGATTTTTGAGACAGAACTGCTCCGGCCCCAGTTGCGGAAGCATCCACCTCGAGGATGAAAGCTTTATTGGCTTCTGGGCGATGGAGCACGGGTGCCATGGCGAATGCGTGTTTCAGAGACAAGAAGGCGTTCTCGGCTTCAGGGGACCAGGCGTGCGGATTAGCTCCCTTACGGATCAAAGAGGAGATAGGACCAGTCAAAGAGGAAAAATGAGGAATGAACTGCCGGTAGTAATTTGCGAAGCCAAGAAATCGCTGAATGGCTTTTACCCCATGGGGACGCGGCCAGTTAAGCACGGCAGATACTTTCTCCGGGTCCATGCATAAGCCTGAGTCAGAGATGACGTATCCTAGGAATGGAAGGGTGGACTGTTCAAAGGTGCATTTCTCCAGCTTAGCATATAGGCAATTCTCCCTTAGGCGTAACAGTACTCGACGGACATCTCTCCTGTGGGCGGGCAGATCGGGAGAGAAGACGAGGATATCGTCCAGATATACGACCACACAGGAGTACAGAAGGTCTCGGAAAATGTCATTTACAAATTCCTGAAAGACTGCGGGGGCGTTGCACAAACCGAATGGCATGACGAGATACTCGTAGTGCCCATCCCTGGTGTTAAAAGCGGTATTCCATTCATCTCCGGAGCGAATACGAATGAGATTGTAGGCTCCACGGAGATCCAGTTTGGTAAAGATTTGCACCCCTCGCAGCCGGTCGAATAACTCGGGGATGAGAGGTAGGGGGTATTTGTTCTTGATAGTGATTTCATTAAGACCCCGATAGTCGATACACGGGCAAAGGGACCCATCCTTCTTCTTGACAAAAAAGAAACCTGCTCCGGCGGGTGAAGATGACTTCCGGATAAAGCCCCTGGCCAAATTCTCCTGAACGTACTCAGTCATGGCTTGGAATTCGAGCGGACTCAAAGGATAGATTCGCCCCTGGGGCGGAGTTGAACCTGGAACAAACTCGATCGGGCAATCACATGGCCAGTGTGGTGGAAGAGTCTCTGCCTCCTTTTTGTCAAAGACGTCAGCAAAGGCCCAGTAGGCCGGGGGCAGATCCGCTGGACCCAAGGCAGGTAGCGAAGTCATGAGAGGTTGTACCGGAAGAAGACATTTAGTCTGGCAGAAACGACTCCAACGAAGAATGTCTCCAGAGCGCCAATCCAAGACGGGTGTGTATCCTCAACCATGGAAGACCCAGAAGCAAGGTGTGGGACAGTGACGGCAGCACGAAGAAGGCTATCTTCTCACGGTGCAGGACCCTGATCTGTAACTCCACCTCTTCGGTGACCAAAGTGACGGTCTCGTGCAGGGGAACACGGTCGACTGAAGCTAACTGCTGGGGAACCTCCAAGGACCTGACAGGTATCTGCAATCTTTTTACCGCCTCGAGTTGGATGAAGTTCCCTGCAGCCCCTGAGTCAATATAGGCCACCTCAGAAAAACGTTTGGATCCCAGGACAAACAAAACAGAGAGGGTCAAGGGTAGAGAGGTATCACAGACACCTAGGGAGGCCTCTCTTACCTGTCCTAGGCTGAGGTGTTTCCCAGCCTCACTGGACAGGAACGCAGAAGATGGGAGGCGCTGCCACAATAGAGACAAAGACCATGTGTAAGTCTCTCCTGGCGACGCAGCTCCGCTGGTCTGAGTCAGTCCACTTGCATGGGCTCCAAAGCTGACGCCACGGTGGTAGGTCGTGGGCGAGGAGGACTGCGTGGAGAAGGGGAAAAACGAGAAGGCCTTCTCTCCCTGGCGGCTTCGCGGGAGCACTCCTGGAAACGCAGATCAATTCGCGTTGCCAGAGAGATGAGGTCCTCCAAAGACGTGGGTGTGTCTCTCCCAGCCAACTCGTCTTTGATTCGAGCCGACAAGCCGCGCCAAAAAGCCCCCACTAGAGCCTCGTTGTTCCATCCAAGCTCGGAGGACACTGTACGGAACTGGATGGCATACTGCCCCACAGAGAGAGCACCCTGGCGGAGGTTAAATAAGGACTCGGTGGCCGAGACCAGGCGACCGGGCTCATCGAAGACTCTACGAAAGGTCTCTAAGAAGGTCGCAAGCTGGGAGACTAACGGGTCGTCACGTTCCCACAAGGGATTTACCCAAGCCAGCGTCTCACCCTCCAAATGGGATACCACAAAGGGCACCTTGGCCCGGTCGGTAGGATACTGCAGGGGCGTCAACTCAAAATGCAGCTGGCATTGGCTAATGAACTGCCGCCTGAACAGGGGCAGCAGCAGCGGTCTGGAGAGCTAGTAGGAGTTTATCCACCGAGGCCATGTAATTCAGAATGTGGGCCTGGGTGTCGCGCTGCTGGGCAAGCTCCTGCTGGAGGCTGGAGATCTGAGAGGCAGTCCCTGGATCGGAGGCTTGCAAAGAGGAAAGACGGGACTCCATAGATTTGAGGAATGACATGATCCTCGCCTGATTTTCTCGGAGGAACAAAAGTTCCTTCTGGGTCGGGGTACCAGCGGGATCCATGGCCTGATTATTCTGTGATTTGAGACTTAGGTAGATCTCCTGGAGTGGACCCGCTGGACCGTGGCAACGAACCTCCCACGGGCGAGCTGGCCAGGTGGACCACCCCCTATACAGGGAGTGTTTGGGGCAGGCCCCGCGGGTAACTATCACCACGGCAGCTGGTACCCAGAGAGAATACAGGAGAGCTGGCAAGGGGCCAGAGGTGCTGGCGGTGGACCTCCCCAGAAACAGGAATACAGATGGCGGACAGGTCAGGAACACAGGCGAGACGGAGGGAAGCAGGCACGAACTGGAGAACTCAGCCAGGGGACCAGGACAGACCGGAGCATGAGCTCAGACTTCCAGATCCTAGGAGAGAGGACAGTGGAGAAGACAGGTAAGCTACAGGCAGGGAGGCAACGGGGGTGCACACAGAGACAAGGGCCAGAATCACTTAGCAGGGCACAAGTGATAATCAGGCACCGCCAGCAGGAAGAGGCGGCCTGATATAGGGAGTCGTGGCAGGGACTTCCGGGTCATGACCCCTCCCAGCGCAAGGTGAGGAGAGCGTGTGGCCTCAGGAGGGGTAGAGAGCGTGTGTGCTGCAGACCACAGTGTGCGCGCGCGCCCGCCGAGGAACAGGAAGCTGGACCGGGGCGCGCGCCTGACGGGACACAGGAGACCGAGCCGGAGCGGGCGCCGGGAACGAGAGACGGGGAAAGGAGGAGCGCGGAGAAGGCCGAGGCAGCCGGGACCGCGGTGTGGAGGCCGCCAGAGAGTGGGCAGACTGCGGCAGAAGAGAAGGTATCGGAGGAGGCTGCGGCGGCAGCAGCGTGACACAAAGGTGCTGAACATTGCTCCCAGCCAGGCTTTCTTGCTGTGTCCCTTGAGGTAGACATCATTCCTCGAAAAGTGTCCATGCAAAAACATTATCTTCGCAAAGTGTCTTTATATGTAAAACCAAGAAAGGGCACCTAAAGAGGTGCAACTATTTACAATAAAACTTTTTGGATTAATCAGTGTCTATGATCTCCACAGTTCCATTTCAAAAGCAACGCTGCCAATCAAAACTGGGCAACATGATGAACAAAAAGGCAAAGGCACAACTGGTGCAACAAACCCTCCTGGGTAACAAGATTTAGTAAATTATTTCAATTGTGGTCCCCTCCTGGGGTTCTGGTAGCTGAACTGGAACTGTTCTCAGAGGTGGTATCTTCGTCCCGTTGGCTACTTGCTAGCCGCATATACTCAATCTCCCATACAGAGGGATAGGGACTGTTGGGGCGCAGGGAAAGGGCCATGGATATTTCTACTGTCTGTGGGGATATGGGTCCCTCCAGTTCCATAGGAAGTTCAGGAGATGGTGCCGCAGCCCGAGGCCGCCAGCCAGGAACAACTTGATCATCTCCCCTATAGGCACTGCAGCCGGGGATCGTCGGCGAAGGTCAGTGGGCCCGTTCCTATCTGTGGGTTCCGCTCCCAAAACCAGGGTCAGACCGGGGGTAGCGATCATACCTGGCGTTTCCAGCCGCGGTTCCGGCTCTGCTTCCTGGTGGTAGATGGCAGCAGCCGCAACTCCCGGAGTGACTGGTGGAGTAGGCCGCAGTTGGATCCGTGCCGGGACCAGGCCGGTCTCAGCTGGGGTTGATGGTGGAGGCCGGTGCCACCGCGCCCGATCCAGGCAGAGACACGGTCCCGGTCCTCCATTCTGTTCCAGAGCCTTCATGTATCTCCTCCGGACGTGGCTCCCCCAATGACAATATCTGTTGTGAGGCGGTGGCAGACGCAGCTGAGGATGAATCAGCGGTCGCAACCTCCGCGTAGGCGGACTAGGGGCGAGTGACTTCTCCCCTCCCTGTTCTTCTGTCTTCTCATCTGCTTTCATGATGGCATTCTGGCGTTCTCCTCGCTCCGCCCTTCTGCTCACCAGAGGCTTCATCTGCCCCTCCTTCTGGGGGCGGCGTCTTCTTCCAGCGCCTCCATACCAAGCCAGTGTACGAACCCCTCGGGGGGGGTGGGCCATGCATCGGTCACATAGTAATTCAGGCAGGGATGGCCCAAGACTCTTCGCAGTCTTTTCTTAGGACCTCCCATCTCTTCACGCCCTTCTTCTCCGCACCAGTGGCCATTTCTAATGTCCATTTTACAGTCTATTTAATTTGGTCTTCTGCACATTTTCAAAAGTTGTAAATCCAAGGCACACAGAACCCGATGGCATTGGGTCTCGTCATCCTGTTCGTGACGCCAAAATTGGGTCGCCCTCGCACACCCAGGGCAGCGGGGTACTCGGTACCGGGCCGGTGTCAAGGTGGGAATGTGTCACAGCAGCGGTGGCCCGGTCTGTGGCCCTGGGCGCCCAATATCAATGGCGGTGATGTTAATGGTGTTAAAGTTTATTAGAATAGTTCGTGACACCACCCGTGGTGTTTGGCAAGTAAGATGTTGAGCCAACGCTGCATGCAGATCCGCCGGGACTGATGGTGTGGTGCAGCAAAGATGGTGTAGCTCCCCACAGGTGGAGCTGTAGTCCCAGGGCAGTGTAGGTGCAATGGATGAGGAGAGGCGCAGAATGGTATGGAGGCTGGTACCCAGGTGTAGTGGTGCGGGAATAATTGGAGGACACCCGAGTATGCGGTTCGAAAGCTTTACTCACTGTTTGCAGTTCACTCCACTGCCTGCCTCCGTACTGTGTTCTCCAGGTCAGGGCTCCAGCCAACCTCCAGGCAGGATAGGATTCTCCCTTCCACACTCCGCCAACATGTACCTTACTGAACGACTCGTCCAATGCGCCTTTAGGTGCGAAGCACTCCAGTACTTGGTTACCCTGGAATGCCTCTCTCTAGGTGTTCCTAGTCTTTACTTGTATGACAGACAGCTGTAGCCTGCTTCGGGGACTCCTCACTGCGTCCCGGCTCTCTATTCAGTTGCTGTTGTGTCCCAAGTCTATGATGGGAGCAAGGAGTTAGCGGATCACTACTCCTCCGGTGTCTGTTGCCGGACATAAAGATCCAATCAACCTCGGGGACCGGCCCCGGCCTTTGCGCTCTCTGGACTGGAAGGGTTCTCTATCTTTCTTCAACCTGCTTCCCACCGTCCTTCTATTCTCCTTCATTCCGATCTGTTCTATCTCTCTTATGGAAGGTTAGGTTATCAATCTTATCAATCTCTTTTTCTGTCTTTCTCGTGCCAGCAGCCCAGATCACTGGGACCTGCTGCAGCACGTCCTTCAGACACCCATCTTCTCTCTTCTCTCTCCAACTAACCAACCAACTCCTCCATAACTCTCACTCTTCCCACTCTTTTATATCATCTCACTCCACCCGCCTCCCAGCACATCTCGTGTTACGAAGCAGGGTTCCACGAGGGGTGCTCTGCTAACCCCCAGCCTGAAGCTGTTAGGTGGCCCCACTGAACTATCCTGTGTGTGGAATGCAGGTGTGGAGCGTGGTCAGGTGTTCCCACCTTACCTGGATGGTGGGGCACTACACCTTAGGACAAGGTGCAGTACCTCTATGGCGACTGAAGCCTCAGGGGCGCCACACCCTCAAGTCTTAGATGGGAGTAGTGCATTTACAGCCCACTACTCCACTGGTGTCTGCTGCAGAACCATTAGCGTTCGTACAACCTCGGGGACCGGGAGCCGGCCTTTCGCTTAGAACTTCTAGGCAGGGTTCTTCCTCTAACCCACGTCCTCTGTGTTCCCTTTTACTCCTACGTTCCGTGCTTGTCCTTTCCCTTCTATGGAAGCTCAGGCTTCAGGTCAACGTCCTTCTCCTTCTTTTCTTTCCTTTCCCGTGCCAGCGTCGGCAAGGGAGGCGTTAAGCCGACGCTGCATGCAGATCCTCCAGGACAGATGGTGTGGTGCAGCAATGATGGTATAGCCCTCCACAGGCAGCGCTGTTGTCCCAGAGCAGTATAGATGTGGAGACACTTAGGTGATGTAGTGTCTGGCGCAGGGGATGTAGCAGTGTCAGGCAGACGGACGCAGGAAGGAATAGAGGACACCAGGGCATGTAGTTCCAAAGCTTTACTCACAGTCTGTAGTGCCCGCTTCTGTGCCATGTTCTCCGGGTCAGGGACTCAGTCAACCTCCAGGCAAGATGGAAAGCTCCCTTCCACACTCTGCCAACTTATGTGCCTTTCCTGAACGTCTCCTCTATAGCACCTTTAAGTGTGAAGATCTCCACTACCGTGTTACACTGGAGTTCCTCCTGACAGATGTTCCCAAGAACTCTACTTGCATGGCACACAGCTGTAGCCTGCTTCGGGGACTCTCTACTCCTAAGTCCCGGCTCTCTATCCTTATTGCTGTTGTGCCCTCAAGTCGTAGATGGGAGTAGTGCATTTACAGCCCACTACTCCACCAGTGTCTTCTGCAGAACCATTAGCGTTCGTACAACCTCGGGGACCGGGCCCCGGCCTTGCACTTAGAACTTCTAGGCAGGATTCTTCCTCTAACCCACGTCCTCTGTGTTCCCTTTTACTCCTACATTCCGTGCTTGTCCTTTCCCTTCTATGGAAGCTCAGGCTTCAGGTCAACGTCCTTCTCCTTCTTTCCTTTCCTTTCCTTTCCTTTCCCGTGCCAGCTGGCTCAGGTCACTGAGGCAGCTGCAGCACTTCTTCTTCCATCCCTTCTTCCAGGGATCCCCACTCCTCCCGAGTGGCTTCCTTCCTCACTGACCTCCTGTCAGACTGACTTGTCATTCTAAACCATCCCACTCATATATATATTCTGAACTCCACCCACCTCCCAGCACGTCTAGTGTTCCAAGCAGGGAACCACCAAAGGTGCTCTGCCTCTCTCTAAGCAAAGAGCCGCAATGTGGTTGTGGTGAACTACTCTATTGTGTGGGGTGCGAGTGTTGGAGCGTGGTCAAGAGCCTCCGACTTACCTGGATGGTGGGAAACCACACCTAAGGAGAAGGTGCAGTACCTCTGTGGCGACTGAGCCTCAGGGGCGCCACAGGAGCAGAACTGAGCTTATTACAGAGCTATGGGAGCAGGATCAAGCTTAATAGAGGGATATGGGAGCAGAACCGAGCTTACTACAGAGCTATGGGAGCAGTACCGAACTTACTACAGAGCTATGGGAGCAGAACCGAGCTTACTACAGAGATATAGGAGTGGGACTGAGCTTACTACAGAGCTATGGGCGCAGAACAGAGCTTACTAGAGAGATATGGGAGCAGAACCGAGCTTACTAGAGTGATATGGGAACAGCACCAAGCTTACTACAGCTCTATGGGAGCAGAATCAAGCTTACTACAAAAATAAGGGAGCAGAACCAAGCTTGCAACAGAGCTATGGAAGCAGAACCGAGATTACTACAGAGCTATGAGAACAGAACCAAGTTTACAAAAGAGCTATGGAAGCAGAACTGAGCTTACTAGAGAGATATGGAAGCAGAACCGAGCTTACTAGAGAGATATGGGAGCAGAACCAAGCTTACTAGAGTGATATGGGAACATAACAAACCTTACTAAGGATCTGTGGGAGCAGAAACAAGCTTACTACAGAGCTATGGGAGCAGAGCCGAGCTTACTACAGAGATATGGGAGCAGAACCGAGCTTACTACAGACATATGGAAGCAGACCCGAGCTTATTACCGAGATATGGGAGCAGAACCAAGCTTACTAGAGAGATATGGGGGAGGAACCGAGCTTACTACAGAGTTAAGGGAGCAGAACTGAGCTTGCTACAGTGATATCAGACCAGAACCCAGCTTACTACAGAGATATCAGTCCAGAACTGAGCTTATGGAGCGCCCACCAGGGCCGTGGGGAACTCGGTACCAGGCAGTTCTTAAAGGGGAAGTGTCACGATAGCGGTGACCTGGTCCGTGGCCCTGGGCATCCAATGAAAATGTTCAATAAAGTTTATAGTGGATGATTTAAAAGGAAATTAGTTCATGATGCTACCTGTGGTATTCGGCAAATAAGGTGTTAGCCGACCCGGCTTCAGAGTCCGATGGGGCTGATGGTGATGCAGTAGAGTTGTTACAGCTCTCCACAGGTAGAGCTAGGCCCCAGGGTAATTGTATGTGTAAGTGATGAGATGATGGTGGTTGTAGTGCAGGGCAGATGGTATAGCAAACAAATCTGAGGACACATCAGGGTTGTATTTCCTTTACCTTTACTGAATTTATAGAGGTGCCGATGGGAGCACTGGTTACAGGTGTCAATGAAGGTCCAGGCAGCCCGAAGCAACTTAGGATCCACTCAGCCAGGTGGCTTGGAGGCCTCCTTACTGCGCTGCTCTATTTGAGGTCCTTGCTGCCTAAAGCTCAGCTCAGTCCTCTGTTCCTCTCACTGTCTTTTAGAAAACGTTACTCGCATGACAGGCAGCTTGAGCTTTTCACAGGAGTCGCTCCTCGTGGCATCTCCGGGCTCTATCCTGCTGCTGTGCCTTCAGGTGTGTGATAGGGGCCAGAAGACCTGCAATCTGTCCTCCGGATTTAGCTGATGAGACTGTAGTGCTCTGCAGCTATAGACTCTGTTGTCCAGTTCTAGCACTGAGCTCTGGGATGAGCGTGGTCACAACTCCTCTTCCCAAGCTTCCCTATACTTTTATCTTCCTCTCTGACTCAGAATGCACTCTAGTCTGGGGACAAGCTTCTCACTCGTCCAGTTCCCAGCACTGACTGACTGAAACTCTAACTAACTTCCTCCTCCTGACCAGATAGAGCAGCTCCCCTCAAGTCAGGTTCAGAGTTCCCCCTGCTGGCCTAGAGCAGGATCTGTGTTGCATGCTGTGTATACCTGGCCAGGGGATCCCTCCTTGCTTCAGGCCTGACATTATCCCCTGTGAGGAAGGCAATGCCCTTGTGGCTACCGGACTCCTGTGGTGCCACACTTACAACAGAGATAAGGGAGCAGAGCCAAGCTTACTACAGAGATAAGGGAGCAGAACGGAGCTTACTAGGTCTACTACATAGATACGGGAACAGAACCAAGCATACAGCATATATATGGTCCCTGAATCTAGATTACTACATCGATAGAGTACGAGAACCAAGCTTACTAGAGAGATAATGGGAGCAGAACCAAGCTTACTAGAGAGATATGGGAGCAGAACTGAGCTTACTAGAGCTATGGTGGAAGAACTGAGCTTACTACAGAGATAAGGGAGCAGAATCAAGCTTATGTGATAATCATGTGGGAATAGTGGATGAGGGCAGGTATATCTCGCCCAGATTCCTTTCCTATGTGGCCTAGTCTGGTTAGTATCGCACCTGCTTGCTAATGAATAATGGGAGGTGGATATAAAAGGATGCCAGGTGGTTGTGTGAGTGTCTCAGCCTGGGAACACAGAGAGCCTGTCTGTGTGAGAGACACACGTGAGTGAAAGCAGTGCCCACTGCAACTGTGGTTTGGCTGGACGGGAGAAGCCCGCCAGTTGGTAGTTAGGTTGTCCATTGTTTAGTTAGTGCCGGACAGGCAAGGATTTGTTTTATGTTTTTTTTCTTTATGCATTGCTTTCACCGTTAATAAACCTGACCCAGTGTCAGTTATACCCGGACCCCGACTCTGCGCCTGAGTTTCATGCTGAACGCACGTGACCTTTGACCCCAGCAAAGCCGATCCCGGAGTGTTTTATCACACTTGCTACAGAGATATCAGACCAGAACCAACTAGGTCTGGTATATAGATACGGGAACAGAACCAAGTTTACAGCATAGATATGGTTTCAGAATCTAGATTACTACATTCATAGAGTCCCTGTTCCCACCATATGTATAGTATGATGGCTCCAGTTCCCCCATATATATAGTAGGATGGCCCCAGTTCCCCATATATATAGTAGGATAGCCCTAGTTCCTCCGTATATCTAGTAGGATGGCCCCAGTTCTCCCCATATATATAGTATCATAGCCCCAGTTCTCCCCATATATAAATTATGATCGCCCCAGTTCCTCCTTGTAACGCCGGTGTGTTTGTACTTTGCTTCCCCGGCGTTACTCTGCATGTCTGCATTAACCCTTTGCTCCTCTCCTCCTAACTAGCAGGGATACTG
Organism: Dendrobates tinctorius; assembly: GCF_039654945.1. Taxonomy (NCBI): domain Eukaryota; kingdom Metazoa; phylum Chordata; class Amphibia; order Anura; family Dendrobatidae; genus Dendrobates; species Dendrobates tinctorius. The sequence goes on along the minus strand of NW_027361915.1, from coordinate 82,072 downwards.
TTGCCTGTTACCGTTATGGATGCTGCTCAGGTCCCTGCCCCGCTGCGTAGCCGTACATGCGTGCGTGGCTCAGCTGCTTTGCAAGACCACCCGCTGGTGCGGTCCCTGGCTGCTGCTGTGGAAAGCTATCGGTGGGTTAATAGGTCCTCTACATTGTGTATGGCTTACCACGTATGTTCAGGCTTGCAGCTCTCGCCAGGTGTCCTCTGCAATGCTGATTTGTTTGGCCTTGCTTAGGGTGCGCGCGGCCACACCTCCCCTGCTTTTATGAGGAATGGGTGTGTGCTACAATTGCTGCTCCAGCCTATCACTGTGAGGCAGCTGCTATATAAAGTTCCCTCCCCCTTTGGGGCATCGCCAGAGCTTCGCATTGAGTTCCTGAACCTAGCGATGTGAGTATGTGTGTTCAGCTCCTGCTCTGATTGTGATCAGTTCTGGGGGAGCTGGTGCTCTTTGTCCCCATGTGAACTGTGTTTTGCCACCTGCCAGGAGGCAGAATATCCTGGCCCTCGGCCCTGTCCGCCTTCCCAGGAGGCAGAATATCCTGGCCCTTGTCCGCCCTCCCAGAAGGCAGAATATCTTGGTCCCTGTGTTTGTGTGGAGTCTTGCCTTGCACCTGTGTCTTGTTCCCTGAATCCTGGATCCTGAATTTGTTCCTGCACCTGACTCTGTCTGAATTGTGTCTTGTTTCTTTGCCTGCTCTGGGGGCAGTAATACCAAGATCGCCCTTCCTGGAGGCTGCATATCCAGGCCCGTCTATGTTGTGTCTTGTTCCCTGAATTCTGGACCAGCTCCTTTACCTGACCCTGTCTGAACTATGTCCTCTGTGGGATGTTCCTGAGGTCCCTTCATGTCTTGAACCCTGTGCCCAGTGACTGTGACTCTATGCTACCTGACTTGCTGTGATTTAACCTGGGTTCATCTAGGAAGTAGGAGTCCGGTGTGTCCGCTGGGTTTCTGCCACTCTGTGCTCAGCTGGGGATTCAGTGCAATTCCCTGCCAGTTCCAGTCCAACCCGGCAGGGATTGCACCAGACCGCTGGGGTTCCTTTCTAGGTCTCTGCCAGATGACCGGAGCCTGATGACCACGGCCTGATGTCCGGTGTCTGACGACCCCTTCCAGATGTGCTGTGCCTGATGTCCTCTGCCAGATGTCCGGATCCTATGCTTCTCTGCCCGATGTCCGGAGCCTGCCGATCGCTGCCAGTGGTCCGGAGCCTGATGACTGCGGCCTGATGTCCGTAGCTGATGCCCGCAGCCTGATGTCCGGATCCTGTCGGTCGCTGCCAGATGTCTGGAGTCCGATGCCAGTGTGCTGATGCTCTATCTAAGATCCGAGTCCTGATGCCCTGCCTGTGTCCTGATGTCCAGTCCATGTTCCTGGTGTCCTGATGTCCGTGTTCCTGGTGTCCTGATGTCCGTGTTCCTGGTGTCCTGATGTCCGTGTTCCTGGTGTCCTGATGTCCGTGTTCCTGGTGTCCTGATGTCCGTGTTCCTGGTGTCCTGATGTCCGTGTTCCTGGTGTCCTGATGTCCGTGTTCCTCGTGTCCTGATGTCCGTGTTCCTGGTGGCCTGATGTCCGTGTTCTTGGTGGCCTGATGTCCGTGTTCCTGGTGGCCTGATGTCCGTGTTCCTGGTGGCCTGATGTCCGTGTTCCTGGTGGCCTGATGTCCGTGTTCCTGATGTCCAGTCCGTGTTCCTGATGTTCTGCCCGTGTCCCGATGTTCCGCCAATTATCTGAGGTCCACCCAGTGATGACGTCCTTCTCGGATCGGTGTTTGATGTTCTCCTGCTGAGCCTGTGCTATGCCTGAGGCCTGAGAGAGAGGCCATCCTAGTATGCCCGTGCCAGAGGATCCTGGACTGCATCAACCCATGATGACTCCTGCCATCGTCTGACATCTGTCCTGGGTATGTGTCTGATGTTCTCCTGCTGAGCCAGTGCTATGCCTGAGGCCTGAGAAAGAGGCCGTCCTGATATGCCCGTGCCAGATGACCCTGGACTGCATCAACCCATGATGACCCCTGCCATTGTCTGAAGTCAGTCTGAGGTTGGTGTCTGATGTTCTCCTGCTGAGCCTGTGCTATGCCTGGGGCCTGAGGAAGAGGCCGCCCTAGTATGCCCGTGCCAGACAACCCTGGACTGCATCAACCCGTGATGTCCTCCTGCCTTCGTCTGTTATCCTGAGACGTGTACCCTTCCCTGATGTGCAGAATCGAGAGCCTTGCATAACTATTTTGTTTCTGTACCATGTCTTGTTCAAGTAAACTTTGTCTATACCTGAAGTTGTGCGGTGTCGTTCTGCCTCCTCGTCCACATGCTCAGCTGCCACAGACCCCGGTCTCTACTCTTCCCTCGTCTGGGTATGCCAGGGTCCCCCTGTGGTCCAGTGGATCCACATTCCGTTCCCACCTGGGATGCTCGCCCCACGTCGGCGTGGTCGGTCGACGTGGAGGTGCCGGCTCGGCCGCGAACGCGGTCGCTAGTCGCGACACCCCTATATATAGTTGCTTCTCACAAAATTAGAATATCATCAAAAGGTTAATTAATTTCAGTGAAACACATATTATATAGAGTCATTACAAACAGAGTAATCTATGTCAAGTGTTTGTTTCTGTTAATGTTGATGATTATGGCTTACAGCCAATTAAAACCCAAAAGTCATTATCTCAGTAAATTAGAACACTTTATAACACCAGCTTGAAAAATTATCTTAAAATCCAAAATGTTGGCCTACTAAAATGTATGTTCACTAAATGCACTCAATACTTGGTCAGGGCTCCTTTTGCATCTGAATTGTTGGGCCTGGTGTCTCTCATCTTTCACTTGACAATACCCTTTAGATTCTCTATGGGTTTAAGGTCAGGCGAGTTTGCTGGCCATTCAAGCACAGTGATACTGTTGTTTTTAAACCAGGTATTGGTACTTTTGGCAGTGTAGACAGGTGCCAAGTTATGCTGGAGAATGAAATTTCCATCTCCAAAACCTTGTCGGCACAGGGATGCATGAAGTGGACCTACACCAGCTGGCGGCATGGCTCCCCAAAACATCACTGATTGTGGAAACTTCACACTGGACCTCAAGCAGTTTGGATTGTGTGCCTCTCCACTCTTCCTCCAGACTCTGGGACCTTGATTTTCAAATGAAATGCAAAATTTACTTTCATGTGAAATCAACACCTTGGACCACTGAGCAACAGTCCAGTTCTTTTTCTCCTTGGCCCAGGGAAGGCGCTTCTCGTCTTGTCTATTGTTCATGAGTGGCTTGACACAAGGAATGAGACACTTGTAGCCCATATCCTGGATACGTCTCTGTGTCCACAGCAGTCCACTCCTTGTGAATCTCCCCCCAAACTTTTAAATGGCCTTTTCTTAACAATCCTTTCAAGGCTGTGGTTATCTCAGTTGCTTGTGCACCTTTTTCTACCACACTTTTTCCTTCCATTCAACTTTCCATTAATATGCTTGGATACAGCACCCTGTGAAAAGCCACCTTCTTTAGCAATGACCTTTTGTTGCTTAGTATGTTGGTCACAGTTCCCCCCCCATATATATAGTAGGATGGCCCCAGTTACCGTATATATAGTAAGATGGCCCCAATTCCCCCATATATATAGTATGATGGCCCCAGTTCCCCCCATATATAGTATGATGCCCCAGTTCCCCTAAATATAGTAAGATGGCCCCAATTCCCCCATATATAAAGTATGATGGCCCCAGTTCCCCATATATATAGTATGATGGCCCCAGTTCCCCCCACACATATAGAATGATGGCCCCAGTTCACCCCATACATATAGTATGATGGCCCCAGTATACCCCATATATATAATATGATAGGCCCAGTTCTCCGATATATATGGTATGGTTGACCCAGTTCCCCCATATATACACAGTTGTGGCCAAAAGTATTGACACCCCTGCAATTCTGTCAGATAATACTCAGCTTCTTCCTGAAAATGATTGCAAACACAAATTCTTTGGTATTATTATCTTCATTTAATTTGTCTTAAATGAATAAACACAAAAAGAATTGTCCTAAAGCCACTCCCACTCCCTGCCGACTTTGCTTCCCCATTGACTTGCATTGGGTTTCTGTCAGAGACACCGCACTACACTTGCTCATAGAGCCAGTGCGCGTGTCCTGAGTACAGAAGCAGTGCTAAGAGTTACCTGGGGAGCAGGGCAGCAGAGGTGACCGGGCATGCTTCAACTATTAGTGTCAGGGTCCAGTCAGCGCTGGAAAGTAAAGAGGCACGGGACCTGCGGACACTGAAAATGAACAAGCTTGAACGGGACCTATGGTCATGTGACTGCAAGGGGGCGTAGCTTAGCGTCCTGCTTTCAGATATGACAGTACACCATACAACAACTCAGAGTCAGGCAAAATGGAGGTCACAACAGTATGGGCAAATGAAGTACAGGAGGGACAAACAGACGGGAGGTCAGACAAAGCCAAAGGTCATACAAAGGATCACAGTACAGTACCAGGGATGAGACAGAGCGGATAATCAGGGTCAAGCAGAGATCAAGACCAAACAGACATAGGAGGTACCAGGCAGAATCCAAAGCGATATCCATGGAACAGACCGAGTCATATACAGAGAATCAAGTAACCAGAACACAGCACTAACACACTCAGGGGTCACCACACAATGCCAAGGGCAAGAGTATAACTGACAGGGATGGGAGCGTCCTGAGGCTATAAGAAGCCTCCCCAGAACCAGGGAGAGGCCGCAATCATAGCCCCAGGTGTGCAGGTAAGACTGCATCGGGATCACAACCTTTAACCCCAGAAATGCCAGTCATCAGCACTGGTTCCAAACATTAACCCCACGTGTGCGAGTCAAACCCGCACTGAGATCATGACAGTTTCGTGTTTCAGTTGGACCTCCGACTTTTCCCTATAGTCGGCCGTTTTCGTTCAACCCGACTTTTGCGAAAGTCAGGTTTCATGAAACCCGACTTGACCCTAAAAAAGGCAAAGTCGCTCATCTCTATATTAAAAATTTTTTTTACAATTCTTAACTTCTTTTGAGTACCCTAGAGTCTGCGGTTAGGCTGGTGATTCTGTTATGAATGGGTCACTGAGGAGGATGGCAGGAACAGGCTAAACCACCAGAGAACCAGAGAGGTTGGTAACTAAGGGGATTGCAGGCCCGTGATCCTATCCACATAACTAGCAGTAGCCATGGAGCGTTCCTACGATGCCCTAGACACTTCGTCACAGCCGGAGAACTATCTAAGCCTAAAGACAGAAAGGTGAAATCTAAACTGCCCTGGAGCAGATCCCCAAAGGAATAGACAGCCCCCAAACATATATTGTCGGTGAGACAAGATGAGACACAAACACAGGCAGAGAACAGACTGAGCAAACGGGGGGGGGGCAAGCTGTCTAGACAGGACAGGACAGAAAAGATACTGTCTGCAATCACACACAAAACCCTAAAAAAGTCCAACACTTCTGATATACAAAAAACCTGAGGTCACATGACCTCACCCCCGCTAGATCAGCACTCTGGTATGAACTGGAAGCAAAGCAAAAAGATACTAACATGACAGGGGACTGAACAAGCTGCAACATATGAAGCAGGGCCCAGCGCTGCCCTCAGCAGGGAGCACGCTGAATCCTGGCAACAAAGCAGAAAGCAAAAAAAAGGCAAAACCAGATTAGATGCAAAGGATTAGCAAAAGAATCACTTAGCTGAACAATGCAGATCAGGCAGGGGACAAAAGAACTCCAAATGCACAGGGAGGAAATCACCAGCAACCTCAAAGAGCAGCCAGCTCAATTATATGCACCCAGCTAGTAATCCCAGGTTTCCAATTATCATCGTCAGGTGGGGATCTTCCGTCCACCTTGCCAGCTCCACTAATCTCAGTAACCACCAGAGGGAGCAGAGGGAGTTTCGGCTCAGAACTCCGATCAAGAGAATTCACAACATCTTCTGCTATAAACTGCTAATGTATGACCATTTTATGTATATTTTATAAAAGATATTAACAGTCATATCTATACATGTAATATTAAATTCAATGCGCCGTTATTTAGGAATGGAAGAATACTTATAAAAAGCTGGCATACAAATATGTAACGGAATCTTGTTCTTCTACCAATTTAAAGTACTTACAACATTTGGGTGGCATTGTGAACCTGCCTACATGCACAATCTTTGTCTCAAAGACAAGAAAATTTAATGTCTGTACATTGTGCACAGGGGATTTAAGGTGACTTCAGATCATACTAGGTTCCAGGAACACACAGATAGACATAAATGTGCAAATAGACGGTGCAAGAGTGACAACAATAGATTGAAGCACGCATTGCACTGTAACTTTAAATCGGAAAAATCTTATTTTTGCAGTAGTATTATACAGTTGTGGCCAAAAGTATTGACACCCTTGCAATTTTGTCAGATAATACTCAGTTTCTTCCTGAAAATGATTGCAAACACAAATTCTTTGGTATTATTATCTTCATTTAATTTGTCTTAAATGAAAAAACACATAAGAGAATGAAGCAAAAAGTAAAACATTGATCATTTCACACGAAACTCCAAAAATGGGCCAGACAAAAGTATTAGCACCCTCAGCCTAATGTCTTAAATTAAAAAACACAAAAAGAATTGTCCTAAAGCCAAATTGGATATAATTCCACACCAAACATAAAAAAAGAGGGTGGACAAAAGTATTGGCACTGTCTGAAAAATCATGTGATGCTTCTCTAATTTGTGTAATTAACAGCACCTGTAACTTACCTGTGGCACCTAACAGGTGTTGGCAATAACTAAATCACACTTGCAGCCAGTTGACATGGATTAAAGTTGACTCAACCTCTGTCCTGTGTCCTTGTGTGTACCACATTGAGCATGGAGAAAAGAAAGAAGACCAAAGAACTGTCTGAGGACTTGAGAAACCAAATTGTGAGGAAGCATGAGCAATCTCAAGGCTACAAGTCCATCTCCAAAGACCTGAATGTTCCTGTGTCTACCGTGCGCAGTGTCATCAAGAAGTTTAAAGCCCATGGCACTGTGGCTAACCTCCCTAGATGTGGAAGGAAAAGAAAAATTGACAAGAGATTTCAACGCAAGATTGTGCGGATGTTGGATAAAAAACCTCGACTAACATCCAAACAAGTTCAAGCTGCCCTGCAGTCCGAGGGTACAACAGTGTCAACCCGTACTATCCGTCGGCGTCTGAATGAAAAGGGACTGTATGGTTGGAGACCCAGGAAGATCCCACTTCTTACCCCGAGACATAAAAAAAGCCAGGCTGGAGTTTGCCAAAACTTACCTGAAAAGCTTAAAACGTTTTGGAAGAATGTTCTCTGGTCAGATGAGAAAAAAAGTAGAGCTTTTTGGGCAAAGGCATCAACATAGAGTTTACAGGAGAAAAAAAGAGGCATTCAAAGAAAAGAACATGGTCCCTACAGTCACACATGGCGGAGGTTCCCTGATGTTTTGGGGTTGCTTTGCTGCCTCTGGCACTGGACTGCTTGACCGTGTGCATAGCATTATGAAGTCAGAAGACTACCAACAAATTTTGCAGCATAATGTAGGGCCCAGTGTGAGAAAGCTGGGTCTCCCTCAGAGGTCATGGGTCTTCCAGCAGGACAATGACCCAAAACACTTCAAAAAGCACTAGGAAATGGTTTGAGAGAAAGACTTCTAAGGTGGCCAGCAATGAGCCCAGACCTGAATCCCATAGAATACCTGTGGAGAGATCTAAAAATGGCAGTTTGGAGAAGGCACCCTTCAAATATCAGGGACCTGGAGCAATTTGCCAAAGAAGAATGGTCTAAAATTCCAGCAGAGCATTGTAAGAAACTCATTGATGGTTACCGGAAGCGGTTGGTCGCAGTTATTTTGGCTAAAGGTTGCGCAACCAAGTATTAGGCTGAGGGTGCCAATACTTTTATCTGGCCCATTTTTGGAGTTTCGTGTGAAATGATCAATGTTTTACTTTTTGCTTCATTTTCTTATGTGTTTTTTCATTTAAGACAAATTAAATGAAGATAATAATACCAAAGAATTTGTGTTTGCAATCATTTTCAGGAAGAAACTGAGTATTATCTGACAGAATTGCAGGGGTGTCAATACTTTTGGCCACAACTGTATGTTTTTCAGCTTAGTAAAAATCTTGCTAACACCCATGCTCTAGTTTCTTTTTCTCTTCCAGATTCATCAGAAACCGACACCTGTCATAATCTTAAGCCTGGTGATTTGGTAGTTGTGAAAAGGTATGTCAGAAAGCATGGACAAGAACCCTTGTATGACGGTCCCTATCAAGTCCTCCTCATCACCCAACAAGCCAATAGCAAATAAAGGGGGCAAAATGTTTTGGTTTTCCACATTTTCTGTATTATTATTGGTAGAAATTAAAGTTAAAGTTAGAAGATATTCAAAGGCTCAGAGATCAATATAATAAAGACAATGATCATAATAAGGACAGTTGGTGGTTCTCAATCCAGCCAATTGATTTAAGGGAATTGGGGGCTGGATAACTGGGATTTTACAAAGCTTGCTGTATATTGCTGCCTGTATCCTTGTTGTATATGTGATACTAAAACTTGTTCTTTGGTGTATTTCTGTATGTATTAGGAAATTCTGCACTAGGATAGCTAGCGATGATACCAAAGTCATCGTTGCCCCTGCTCTTCTCTATACCGATCTCAAAAGGCTACTTGATGAAGATGTTGAAGCCAAGCGCATGGCTACCTTCAAAAGATCTCCACCACCATCATCAAAAATTGTTATTTGTAAATTGTAGCATACGGGGAGATGGGTGCGCTGCAACAGCCATGACTGATAACATGGCATCAGCCATGTGAAGACCAGTACCCCTTGAGCTTATGGCCTGGGATAGCACCTCTGATGCTGCACATTAGTTAACTAAATTTATCTAGGGGGGATTGTGAAGTACAGTATTCAGTTGTACGGGACATCTTGTTCTCCAGACCTCCATTTTAGTGCTTGCGACGCCATTTTGTTGCTTACGAGTTAAATTTTGTAGTTAGGTGAAAGTTTGCGGTTGTTAAGAAACCAGACTGTCCCAGTCTGAACAAGATATGATATATGAGACCCTGATGAATGTGCTATTGTTCTATTCTCTGCGTCACGTAGCTAGGGACATATTCCGATTTTCTTGCAATACTATTGGCTTATAAAGTAAATGTGTCACGACGATGCTATTGGTAGCTGAGTACTTTGCATATTTAAGCAAAATACTATAAAAAGGTGACATAATAAACGGGGTTAGTGATCTGCCTTGATCCTCCCATACAGAGGCATACGTCTCCGTCTGGTCATTCCCAGTTGCTAGCAACGCCCTGTGGATTAATTTGGAAATCACTTGGTCAACCGTGAGGGGTTCATTTAGCCCTCCCTCAATAGCTCCCTCATCATACGGTATTAAGAAATGGGGTATGTAAACTTTTGATCAGGGTCATTTGAATGTTTTGGGTTGTCATTATGATTTAAAACGTGAAAACACATTGGTTTGACAATAAATGGCTTCACACAACCACTAACCATGAGTGAAGAAAAAGTTTTGGTGTTATCATTCATATTCTCTGAAAAAAGGCCAAGAAAGTAAAAATTCTGCCAGGATATAAAAACTTTTGAGCACAACTGTATGTAAACTTCTGGTTTCAACTGTATGTGAGCTGAGTGCTCACAATAGTATCAAAGAGAAGAGACTAGCAGCTTACAAGAAACTGTAACCCTTTCAAAATAAACCTTTATTAGGAAATAATTAAAATCCATCAGACTAACGAAAAAATGATAATCATATATACCATGGATATATGATATAATACAAAACATATAGATATAACAGCAGACTATACAAATTTGTACCATGTGCCCACAGGTAATCCTGTAGCCAGGTGAGCAATACTATACAATCTACAATGTTAATTGCCTGGGTAATGCCATATTATGCGCATTTTGTTTTTTGAGCTATACTACCAGAGGTCTACAGCAGCATTTAAGGAGCTACAAAAATTTCTGGCAAGTACTGGTTGGGTACTGCAAGTGACAACAATCTCATGTATTCTTCATAAGTATGGCCTGTGGGGTAGGTTGGCAAGTCGCAAGCCTTTTCTTACAAAGAAAAAACACAAACGTGGCAATCTATTGCCAAAACCTACATCAAGTCTGCCAAAATCATGAGGGAAAATGTGTTGTGTGATGAGACCAAGATGTAACTTTGCACCAACCATATCGTTAACAATGTGTATCACCAAAAGAACACTATACCCACAGGGAAGCATGGTGGAGGCAGCATTGAAGCATGGTGGAGGCAGCATTTGTGACTATTTTCTTGCAGCTGGAGTTGGGGAGAATTATGGAGAGCTCTAAATATCAGTCAATTTTTCATCAAAACCTGTTAGTTGAAAATGAAGAGTAATTTCACTTTGTAGCACAACAGCGATCTTAAGAAGACCAAAGTTTTGAAAATAGCCCAGTTAGAGCCCAGACCTGTATAGAATTGAAAATTTGTGGGTTGACCTAAAGAGAGCTCTACACAAGTGATTCCCTTGCAATCTGACAAATTTGGAGCGCTATGCAAGGCAGAGTGAACAAAGATTGCAATTTCTAGGTTTGTCATGCTGAAATACTCCTACCCAACAACACTTAATGTTGTCATAAATTCAAAGGGTACATAAAAAAGTATTTGTTTAAGGCTAGTTTCACACTAGTGTATGGCTGATGTGCGGAGGGCTGCTGGCTTCCTCCGTGAAGCTCTGCCCCTGCACCTCAAGTTGACAGACGGCACAGAGAGGCTGCAGCTTGCCGGCTCCCAGTATTCAATTGCACTCGCATCTTTCAGAGCGACTCTAGCTGCGTGATCAGGTCATGTGATCACGCTGATGATGTCACTCCCTGAGGCACAATGGTGGTAAGTGCTTCATGCTAGTGGAGCTGAAGACACCTAAGATTGGATCTATCTATCACAATAAGTGACATCACACTTTCCCCTGTACCAGGAGTCTGCTGCCTCGGAGTAACCCCTGACTCCGCCCTGTCCTTCAAACTGCACATCCAAGCTCTCGCCACCTCCTGTCACCTCTAGCTAAAAAATATTTCCAGACTACATTCTTTCCTCAACCCTCAATCTACTAAAATGCTTGTGCATGCCCTAATCATCTCCCACCTTGACTACTGCAACATTCTTCTCTGTGGCCTACATTCTAACCCTCTTGCACCTCTCCATTCTGTCCTTAAAAGTGCTGCCAGACTAATTCATCTCTGTCCTCTCTACTTCCCTGCTTCCCCCCTTTGCAAATCCCTTCACTGGCATCCAATTTCCGAGCACATCCTGTTCAAACTACTAACACTGACCTACAAAGCCATCCATAACCTTTCTCCTCTGTATTGTTCCGAACTAATCTCCCAATATCTTCCCTCACGTAATCTCTGGTCCTCCCAAGACCTCCTTCTCTCCTTCATGCTTACTCACTCCTCACCCAATCGCTTCCAAGACTTCTCCTGAATATCCCCCATCTTCTGGAACTGTGTGCCCCAACACATCTGATTAGCCACCACAATTGGATCATTCAAGTGGAACTTGAAAACCCATCTCTTCAAGAAAGCGTACAACCTGTAATGACCACGCTGCCACATCAACACCATCGGAGCTACTGCAACCCCCAACCTTCTGTCTCCTTCCCCATAATCCTGTAGAATGTAATCAGGCAAGAGGCAGGGACTTCTTCCCTCTGTACTAGTCTGTCATTGTTTCTTTGTCTTCTGTGAGGCCTCGTTCACACGTACCGTTTTTTCGCGTTTCCGCGGCGGTATTTTCCGAGCGTTTTTGCCGCGAAAACGTGAAACATAAGCATCCCATGCATTCCTATGGGATTCCGCAATGCTGTGCTAATGCTGCGGTTTTTACCGCTGCAAAATTGCTTCGTGGTAAAAAACGCAGCATGCTCATTAATTTTGCGGAATCGCGGCGATCCCACACCCATAGGAATGCATTGTTCTGCTTACTTTCCGCATGTGGCTGTGCACACCATGCGAAAAGTAAGCAGAACATTTGCGGATGGCACCCACGGTCCGGAGGAGAGGATACTGTCCTCCGGGCTTTGGGTACCATATCCCTGTAAAAAATAGAATTTAAAATAAAAAATATTGTTATTCTCACCTTCCGACATCCCGCGCAGGCTTCCCGCCTCTCTCCACGCTCCCGGTCCCAGTAAGCCTTTGCGAGCGATGACGTCCGTTCTCACGGTCATTCGCACAACGTTATCGCGAATGACCGCGAGACGTCACGATCACGTGAGAACGGACGTCATCGCGGTAATTGTCGCAAATGATTACTGGGACCAGGAGCGTGGAGAGAGGCGGGAAGGCTGCGCGGGACATCGGAAGGTGAGAATAACAATATTTTTTTTTTATTATTATTTTTTACATTCTTTTACTATTGATGCCGCATAGGCAGCCTCAATAGTAAAAAGTTGGTCACACTCGTCAAACACTATGTTTGACGAGTGTGGCCAACCTGTCAATCAGTTCTCCAAGCGATGCTACAGATCGCTTGGAAAACGCTAGCAATTCTGCAAGCCAAATACGCTTGCAAAATGCTAGTTTTTCTGTGGGAAAATCGCCGGAATTTAAAATGCGATTTTCCCGCGGAATGGAATTCCGGAATTCTCGCGGTAATTTCCGCGAGAGTTCCGCTACGTGTGAACCCAGCCTAAGTGATATTTGTGTTTTGACGTAACTCCTTCTCATGAACAGCACCATGGAATCAATGGTGCTATATAAATAAATAATAATTGGAGGAGTAGGTGAGATTACTGTGTTTGTGTGTGTGTGGTATTTACTGTGTGTGGGGGGGTGGTATTACAGTGTGAGTGGGGAGTATTTAGTGTGGGTGGGTGTTACTATGTGTGGGGGGGTATTTTGTGTGGAGGCATAAGATAATGCTCACTGTATGGTTTGGGGTCACTCACTTGGCAACAGGATTAAGGCACACAGGAACGGTTTCTCACTTAAACAGACCATCCGGTTAATTTAGACACGGCATAAACCGGATAGACTACAGACCGTTTAGTTACATTCATGAACATAACAAGACACCAGTCTGCTCATGTAGCAGATATACCTCCCTGCCATTCTTACAACCCCCTTGTCTGAGGTTAGCTTCCAGGAGCTCAGCTCCACATGCTGTCTTTTTGTCAGTCCTGGCTTCCAGGGAAGCTGCCTAACTGGAATCCCTGTCCCGGGCAATGACTGGCTCAGCAGGTCAAACCCGACAGTTCCAGACCCTCAGAAGGGCGAAGGTCGGTAGCTTCCCCAATGCAGTTAGCCATCACAGACTGCAGGTACATGGCCTCACCATGTGCTATTCAGGAATCCAGTCCTCTTGCAGGACCTTCCAACACAGAGACCATGTGACTAAACCACAGTCTCATTATAACGTATGAGACCCACCCCTTGATTGGAGGTCTGTGACTAGCCAGATCCGCCCAGCTCTCTGGCTAACCCTGTAAGCACAATGCCTTATAAGCTAAATAAGTCTCATGGAAGTACAGGTCCCAGAGCAACAGGCTAAGAGCCCAGAGGACCTTCTCCTCTGCAACACATACCGTCCATTCACAACACCAGTCACTGTCTCACATACCCCCCTCTGTTCAAACTTGTGGGGTTGAACACTTGACATAAACCAGGGGCCTCGAGACATGTCACGCATGTCACCATGCCCTACCTGTCGAGAGGGCCTTCTCAGTCCCGAAAACATAGTCCATCAGTCACTAAATTCTTTGTCGCCTTACGTTTCATAGTCATCAATTTGTTAGGCCTCCCCTGCCCCCAGAGGTCCGTATGTAGGCTTTGAGCTTCAGCCCTTGAGCCCTTGAGTCACAGTCTGTCTGTGTCACCAGACCCTTTTTAGTCACCACATTTCTCAAGTATAACCTTCACCCGACCTTTCTCTCCATGACCGCTTCCAATGGTTGGTGCAGTCACGAGACTCACTTACAGTCGAACCTACTGTCTGAGTCTGACACATCTAGTATGTTACAGGGGCTATTGTCCAGGTCCTTCAGCTTTGCCCTGAGAGTAGATCTGCCATTTTCAGATTCTTGACATCCTTGTTTTCCTTCCTGAACTTCCAAGGTTTCTTCTTTCTAGATGTCTTTGGCTGTCAGCAATTCCATTATTTGGAGGGCCCCTTCAGTTCCCATTACCTTGGGTTGAAGGCGGCAGCCATCATCCACCAATGTGGCAAAGCTGTCCTGTAAGAAGCAATCTTTCGAGCCTTAACTGCTCTATCTCCTTTAGATACACCATTCAGCATTTAAGGAAACCAGGATGGATGAACACAGAACTTAAGCACATGCTAAAAAGGAAGAAAAAAATGTTTATAAAATGGAAAGAGGGAGGCATATCTAAAGAAGAATATAATGCTGTCTGCAGAACCTGCAGGGCACAAATCAGATTAGCTAAAGCTGAAAATGAATTGAGGCTTGCAAGAGATGTCAAAAGCAATAATAAAGGATTTTGGGGATATGTCAAAAGTAAAAGAAAAGTCAAAGATGCTATAGGATTTTTACAGGATGAAAATGATGAAATGGTAAGACAGGATGTTGAGAAGGCTGAACTTTTAAATTCCTATTTTGCATCTGTTTTCTCTCAGAAAGGAAATGTAACATCAACTGTTATTCACTGTCCTATTAAGGGAATAGAAGAATCCAGGATATCTATAAACAGAAAGATAGTGAGGAAACACTTAGCTAACCTAAATGAATTCAAGTCTCCAGGTCCAGATGAATTACACCCCAGAGTACTGAAGGAGATAGCAGAAGAAATTTTTGAACCCCTCTCCATAATCTTTGAAAATTCTTGGAGAACAGGAGAAGTGCCAGAAGACTGGAGAAGAGCAAATGTTGTTCCTATCTTCAAAAAGGGGAAGAAGGTGGACCCAGGCAACTATAGGCCGGTGAGTCTGACTTCTATACCAGGAAAGATCTTTGAACAAATTATTAAACAACATGTATGTCAATACCTAGATAAGAATGAAGTGATTAAACAGAGTCAGCATGGGTTTGTAACTAATAAGTCATGTCAGACTAATTTAATTTCCTTCTATGACGGTATTACTGATTGGGTGGATCAAGGAAATGCTGTAGATATAGTATATCTTGACTTCAGCAAAGCATTTGACAAAGTCTCTCATACAATCCTTATTGAAAAAATGACTAAGTATGGAATGGACAAGGCAACTGTTAGGTGGATTCATAACTGGCTTAGTGATCGGACCCAAAGAGTGGTCGTAAATGGCTGCACATCCAGTTGGAAGAATGTCTCAAGTGGGGTACCACAGGGCTCTGTCCTGGGCCCTGTATTGTTCAACATCTTTATCAACGATTTAGATGAAGGAATTGAGGGTAAACTGATTAAATTTGCTGATGACACAAAGCTAGGAGGGATAGCTAATACTAGAGAAGAGAGAGAGAGGATTCATAAAGATTTAAATAAACTGGAGAAGTGGGCAGCAACTAACAGAATGGTTTTTAACAGGGAGAAATGCAAAGTACTACATCTGGGCAATAAAAATGAAAAAAGCATATATAGAATGGGAGGAATAGGGCTAAGTGACAGCACATGTGAAAAAGACTTGGGTATACTAATAGATCACAGACTGAATATGAGTCAACAGTGTGATGCAGCAGCAAAAAAGGCAAATGCAATTCTAGGATGTATTAACAGAAGCATACAGTCTAGATCACGTGAAGTAATTATTTCCCTCTACTCCTCTTTGGTCAGACCTCATCTGGAATATTGTGTCCAATTTTGGGCACCACATTTTAAAAAAGACATCAACAAACTGGAGCAAGTTCAGAAAAGAGCGACCAGAATGGTGACCGGTCTGCAAACCCTGTCTTATGAAGAAAGGTTGCAGGATTTGGGAATGTTTAGTTTGCAAAAGAGAAGACTGAGAGGAGACTTAATAGCTGTCTACAAATATCTAAAGGGCTGTCACATTGTAGAAGGATCAACTTTATTCTCATTTGCACAAGGAAAGACTAGAAGCAATGGGATGAAGCTGAATGGGAGGAGACACAGATTAGATATTAGAAAAAACTTTTTGACAGTAAGGGTGATCAATGAGTAGAACAGGCTGCCACGAGAAGTGGTAAGTTCTCCTTCAATGGAAGTCTTCAAACAGAGGCTGGACAGACATCTAACTGGGATGATTTAGCGAATCCTGCTTTGAGCAGGGGGTTGGACCAGATGGCCCAGGAGGTCCCTTCCAACTCTACCATTCTATGATTCTATGATTCTAAAAAACCATTCGATACTCCAACAGAGTATAGCTCCGAGACTCTCCATCGTACCCAAGACGAAGAATCGAATCATACCCTATCCTCTGGGTTTCTGGTCTTCATGGTCACCTGGAATTCTTAATCTCACCACTCCAGACTTATCCACCATCTCTTGCATGGCTCAACCATTTCTTCCAATGACTTTTTCCACCATAGGAATAGGCAGAAGACTCTGAGCTTTCCTCATATGCTCCAGCTGCCTAGCAGCGTCTTCATTCCTCAATCGAAACATCCACGTTGCACGCACACATCTCCACTCAGGATAGCTACTCTCCTCGCTGTGACATCATTTGTGGACAGTACCAGTAACTGTTTAGCTTCTGGGGGCCAGTACACCTTACACGCCCCCACAGCCTTCTTGAATTCTTCAAGCACAGACTGCCTGGCACATGCCTCTCTCAGGTCCTCGGGTACCTCAACAACTCACTTGAATTTCAAAGTGCTATTCTCTTCACGGACGGACGGCTCCTGTTTTGCCTAGGACATTTCCATCAAGACATCTGCCATGACTGGCTGATTGTCTTGTCCAGCTCTTAGTGCAAACTCTCCCTGAGCTTTACCCTCTTCAAGACCCTTTGCCAAGATGGGCCTTTACAGCTTTGCCTCATTACCACTCTGGCACTGCCGCTGTAAGTCTGCGACCACCAACTCCTTCTCTTGTAGAAGTCCTCCTAATGCTTCTCTGAGCACCACCATATCTTCAAATGTGGCCTTGTTCACGGTTTGACACTTTGACAGGTGACCTCTGAGCTCAGAGACTTCCTTCTCCAGCTCATCCACTCTGTGCCCAGGACCCTTTCTCGTTCGACATGCTCTTTTACCGTCTCTTTAAGCATCTTTATTTCATGATCCTGTTCTCTTTTGGCCAGCATGTGTCGCACCATAACTTCTTTAATTATATTTTCAGATGGGCCAGCTTGCCCACCCAAACTCTGCTGCTTGAGAGTTCTATCTGTTCCTTCATCACCAGGTTTAGCTTTCTCTTGGGTCTTCCATCCATTACCTTCGACTGCCTCTAGGGTCTCTGCTGGGCTCTCTGAAGAATCACTGTTCTTGCTCCCAGACTCAAAAACTGAGTTTTTGTCAGATTTTTGTTCCTTCAAATGCTTTACTTCGGCTTGTAAATCTGTCACTTTTTCCTACTCCCGAGACAACTCTTTGGCGAGGTCCTGGAACTCCTGCACTTTGTTCCAGCAGGTCATTTCCAGCTGAGACACGTTTTCTGCATTCTCCTGCCAAGCAGAGCACAGCTTCTCCTCGGTGGAGTGGAGGGTATGGAGCAGCTTCTGCTCCTGCGCATCCTTCTCTCTGAGCTGAGCCTTGACTACCGAGAGCTCGGACTCCAGGTGACGCACCTGATCCAGCTGCGTGGAGTTGGCAGCTTTCATACTCGACACCTTCAACCTCTCTTGAGGCTCTGCCCGGTCACCCTTAGGTACCTTTCTACTCTCTAGAACTTAAGAGAACTCCACACTCTCCAGCTCTTCAGCATCAGGTTCTCTGTAGGCTTCACCATACTCAACAGCTTGACTCTGGTGGGATCTTTTTTGCTGAGGTGCGTGTTTAGCCCGCTACGTAGCTTTGAGGTAGCTTTTGGTGCCGCCAACGCGTTCCCGAGTGCCCGACGGCCCGCCGGTACAAATTTGGCGCAAATCGTAGAACACGAAAATTTCCGTCCCTTACCAGGCACTCAACCGCCGGCCCCTTTTCACGCCCATTTCACGCAGTTTACCGGGCGCTCAATTTTGACATTGGTCTGCAGTACCGCAATGAACACCAGGTGTCATCATTGTATTTTTTTTTTAATCAGAGACCACAAGGTGGCAGGATTGCCTTATTTAATAGAATGCTAATGTCTTTCAGTAAAGCTTTGCCTTAAATGACATTTTTAAATAGCTTTTTTGAAGGAACCGGCTGCAGGAACCCGGGGGCAGGTTGTCAGAGGCTGCAGGAGACCGGGGGCAGGTTGTCAGGGGGCTGCAGGAGACCGGGGGCAGGTTGTCAGAGGCTGCAGGAGACCGGGGGCAGGTTGTCAGGGGCTGCAGGAGACCGGGGGCAGGTTGTCAGAGGCTGCAGGAGACCGGGGGCAGGTTGTCAGGGGGCTGCAGGAGACCGGGGGCAGGTTGTCAGGGGGCTGCAGGAGACCGGGGGCAGGTTGTCAGGGGCTGCAGGAGACCGGGGGCAGGTTGTCAGAGGCTGCAGGAGACCGGGGGCAGGTTGTCAGGGGCTGCAGGAGACCGGGGGCAGGTTGTCAGAGGCTGCAGGACACCGGGGGCAGGTTGTCAGGGGCTGCAGGAGACCGGGGGCAGGTTGTCAGGGGCTGCAGGACACCGGGGGCAGGTTGTCAGGGGCTGCAGGACACTGGGGGCAGGTTGTCAGGGGCTGCAGGAGACCGGGGGCAGGTTGTCAGGGGCTGCAGGACACCGGGGGCAGGTTGTCAGGGGCTGCAGGAGACCGGGGGCAGGTTGTCAGGGGCTGCAGGACACCGGGGGCAGGTTGTCAGGGGCTGCAGGAGACCGGGGGCAGGTTGTCAGGGGCTGCAGGAGACCGGGGGCAGGTCTGCCAGACTGAGTGTAACATAGGGCAGTGGAGTGGTAGGGGTAGGGAGATGTGTGACGCGGCCGGGCAGCTTGTCACTCAATCCCCTGTTCTCTGCACTGTGTGGCCGGTGGGCGGGTATGGGGGCGGGGCTATTTCCTTTTGTCGCCAGACATTCATCCCATTCATCCCCCTTGTGCCATGCTGTCTGGCCGGGGTGGGAGTCAGTGGTGTGCGTCCGGAGGAGGAAGGTCGGGTGTCAGCGCTCTGTGAGCCTGTGTGTGACACAGGGCAATGGAGTGGGAGGGGCGGGGAGATGTGTGACGCGGCCGGGCAGCTTGTCACTCAATCCCCTGTTCTCTGCACAGTGTGGCCGCTGGGCGGGCACGGGGGCGGGGCCAGCGTCCTGTGAGGCCGGGTCACTGTCCATCTCGCCGGGCTCTGTGTGCTGTGGGAAATTTAAAGCTTGGAAGCCGCCTGCTGGTAAGTATGTACACCCCTATGGGCACCACCAATACATAGCTACTGTATGGGGTCAGCTGTGTGGGGCATGGTAGGGATACAGGCTGTCCCGGTGGGGTGGAGGGAGGGGAAGCTCAGCACAGTGTATGGGGTCAGCTGTGTGGGGCATGGCAGGGATACAGGCTGTCCCGGTGGGGTGAGGGGAAGCTCAGCACAGTGTATGGGGTCAGCTGTGTGGGGCATGGCAGGGATACAGGCTGTCCCGGTGGGGTGGGGGGAGGGGAAGCTCAGCACAGTGTATGGGGTCAGCTGTGTGGGGCATGGCGGGGATACAGGCTGTCCCGGTGGGGTGAGGGGAAGCTCAGCACAGTGTATGGGGTCAGCTGTGTGGGGCATGGCAGGGATACAGGCTGTCCCGGTGGGGTGGGGTGAGGGGAAGCTCAGCACAGTGTATGGGGTCAGCTGTGTGGGGCATGGCAGGGATACAGGCTGTCCCGGTGGGGTGGAGGGAGGGGAAGCTCAGCACAGTGTATGGGGTCAGCTGTGTGGGGCATGGCAGGGATACAGGCTGTCCCGGTGGGGTGGAGGGAGGGGAAGCTCAGCACAGTGTATGGGGTCAGCTGTGTGGGGCATGGTAGGGATACAGGCTGTCCCGGTGGGGTGGGGGGAGGGGAAGCTCAGCACAGTGTATGGGGTCAGCTGTGTGGGGCATGGCGGGGATACAGGCTGTCCCGGTGGGGTGAGGGGAAGCTCAGCACAGTGTATGGGGTCAGCTGTGTGGGGCATGGCAGGGATACAGGCTGTCCCGGTGGGGTGGAGGAAGGGGAAGCTCAGCACAGTGTATGGGGTCAGCTGTGTGGGGCATGGCAGGGATACAGGCTGTCCCGGTGGGGGGAGGGGAAGCTCAGCACAGTGTATGGGGTCAGCTGTGTGGGGCATGGCAGGGATACAGGCTGTCCCGGTGGGGTGGGGGGAGGGGAAGCTCAGCACAGTGTATGGGGTCAGCTGTGTGGGGCATGGCAGGGATACAGGCTGTCCCGGTGGGTTGGAGGGAGGGGTAGCTCAGCACAGAGTATGGGGTCAGCTGTGGGGGGCACGGCAGGGATACAGGCTGTCCAGTTGGGGTGGAGGGAGGGGATGCTCAGCACAGTATATGGGGTCAGCTGTGGGGGGCACGGCGGGGATACAGGCTGTCCCGGTGGGTGGGAGGGTGAGCTGACATGCAGGGGGCTGTGTTATCACTGCTGTGAACACTAGCAGGGCTTAGAATAGAAATAATAGTAAAATACAATAATTCGATAATTCATTTTTTTTTCTTTCCCTGTTTGTCATTAGCTAACAGAGCATAACCCACAGGTAACACTTGAGGAAGCCGCCACCGCGCGCTGTGTCTGCTGGAACCATACACTCATGGATGAAGATTCATATTTAATGTATTAATAGAATTAATAGGATTTAGAATAAAAATAATTTTAAAATTCAATAATTTCCTTTTTTTTTTTTCAACTAGTTAACAAGGCATCTCAGAGACTGAACTGGCTCCATGTGGCAAGGACAACAAATTTCCCTGCTGGACGACATCACGATGGAGGGACGATGCTCTCCGGCCTCCATCATAATGTGGACCAGCTAGCCTCTTCATCCTTTGTTTGGGTAAGTAAAAATCCATGTACGTATCGTCAAAGTAGCTGTCATGACACGTACATTCATGTATGTGTATACATGTATATACAGTCACCTGTCATGACACCAGAGAGCTGTGTGGCTCTGTAGCACTCTCCAGCACCACACAGCGTCCTACACAGCATTGCGGCCTGCCACAGCCTCCTGCAGCCCCTGACAACCTGCCCCCGGGCTCCTGCAGCCCCTGACAACCTACCCCCGGGCTCCTGCAGCCCCTGACAACCTGCCCCCGGGCTCCTGCAGCCCCTGACAACCTGCCCCCGGGCTCCTGCAGCCCCTGACAACCTGCCCCCGGGCAGTGCCGCAGAGTCCCTGGCAGTGCCGCAGAGTCCCTGGCAGTGCCGCAGAGTCCCTGGCAGTCTCACTCAGTGCCTGTGATAAGAGTGGTCCCTAAAATGTGGGGGGGCGCCGTGCCCTCACCCTCCGAAAAATCTCCCCTTCCATGCCAATTGGCACGTCGAGGGCCCGGTAAGCGACGGCCATTTGCCACGGTCGTTACCCGGTTCTCGACATGCCAATGCCATCAGGCAAGTCGAGGTCTGGGTAAGAAACGTGGCTATACCACGTATGTTACCGGGATCTAGATACTATCCTGTGGATGGAACGTGGGGGGGAGCTCGCGGTTCTGGGTCTGTTTCTCTTGAACCACAAGTCACAGCAACCCAGTTTTGGTGTCTTTTTCGTAGTGGAGACTCTCAGCTGTCCACCCTGGGAGCGACTAATGTCTGGCTCTTACGGCACGGGAGTGGTGGTCCTCAGAGCCAGGGCCTAGGTTCTCCGGAACCGCAAGTCGCAGCCGGGCGAAACGGGTCTTAAAATCTGGGGAATTCCCTCGGTTTTCATCCCCCAAAGTGGCTCGTCACTGTGCGCTTAGGCTAGCCGGCTCTCATCCTCAGTATGTCACATTCAACAGTGAGAGCCGGCTAATGGTGCAGGCTTGAGGGGGAACAAATGCCCAACAGAGCAGCACACAGCCCCAATAAATATTTCCCCACATCAGTCTGGTAATTAGATTTCAAATGACACCCCAGTGGCCCCTCTGGCTTTACCAGAAGTCGCACCAGGGGCCCAATATCTGATTTGGACAGCAGATTTGAAAATACATTTTGAGGCCTTGGGTCGGTTTTGAGGTTCTGAAACCCCACAACTACCAAGCAGAAGGTACCAGGCCAACCAAACTTGGCAGGAATATTCTCCAGGATGCCTCCTTCAAACAGAGTCATAACTTGTCCCCCTGCTGCCCAGGGAATTTGAATTCAGGGGTCAGTGCATGGCTGTCCATTGATGAAAAGGATCCTGGTGGTGCAAGCTTGAGGGGGAACAAATGCCCAACAGAGCAGCACACAGCCCCAATAAATGTTCCCTCACATCAGTCTGGTAATTAGCTTTCAAACCACACCCCAATGGCCCCTCTGGCTTTACCAGATGTCGCACCAGGGGCCCAATATCTGATTTGGACAGCAGATTTGAAAAGACATTTTGAGGCCTTGGGTCGGTTTTGAGGTTCTGAAACCCCACAACTACCCAGCAGAAGGTACCAGGCCAACCAAACTTGGTAGGAATATTCTCCAGGATGCCACCTACATACAGAGACATGACTTGTCCCCCTGCTCCCCATGGAATTTGATTTCAGGGGGTCAGAGCATGGCTGTCCATGGATAAAAATGGTCCTGGTGGTGCAGGCTTGAGGGGGCACAAATGCCCAACAGAGCAGCACACAGCCCCAATAAATGTTCCCTCACATTTGTGTGGTAATTTGCTTTCAATTAACACCCCAGTGGCCCCTCTGGCTTTACCAGAAGTCGCACCAGGGGCCCAATATCTGATTTTGACAGGATGCCTCACAGAGACATCACTTTTCCCCCTGCTCCCCATCGAATTTGATTTCCTACCAAGTTTGGTTGGCCTGGTACCTTCTGCTGGGTAGTTGTGGGGTTTCAGAACCTCAAAACCGACCCAAGGCCTCAAAATGTCTTTTCAAATCTGCTGTCCAAATCAGATATTGGGCCCCTGGTGCGACTTCTGGTAAAGCCAGAGGGGCCACTGGGGTGTCATTTTAAAGCTAATTACCAGACTGATGTGAGGGAACATTTATTGGGGCTGTGTGCTGCTCTGTTAGGCATTTGTGCCCCCTCAAGCCTGCACCACCAGGACCCTTTTCATCAATGGACAGCCATGCTCTGACCCCAGAATTCAAATTCCCTGGGCAGCAGGGGGACAAGTGATGTCTCTGTTTGTAGGAGGCATCCTGGACAATTTTCCTGCCAAGTTTGGTTGGCCTGGTACCTTCTGCTGGGTAGTTGTGGGGTTTCAGAACCTCAAAACCGACCCAAGACCTCAAAATGTCTTTTCAAATCTGCTGTCCAAATCAGATATTGGGCACCTGGTGCGACCTCTGTTAAAGCCAGAGGGACCACTGGGGTGTCATTTGAAAGCTAACTACAAGACTGATGTGAGGGAACATTTATTGGGGCTGTGTGCTGCTCTGTTGGGCATTTGTTCCCCCTCAGGCCTTCACCACCTGAATCCTTTTCATCAGTGGACAGCCATCCTCTGACCCCTGAATTCAAATTCCCTGGGCAGCAGGGGGACAAGTGATGTCTCTGTTTGAAGGAGGCATCCTGGACAATATTCCTGCCAAGTTTGGTTGGCCTGGTACCTTCTGCTGGGTAATTGTGAGGTTTCAGAAGCTCAAAACCGACCCAAGGCCTCAAAATGTCTTTTCAAATCTGCTGTCCAAATCAGATATTGGGCCCCTGGTGCGACTTCTGGTAAAGCCAGAGGGGCCACTTGGGTGTCATTTGAAAGCTAATTACCAGACTGATGTGAGGGAACATTTATTGGGGCTGTGTGCTGCTCTGTTGGGCATTTGTTCCCCCTCAAGCCTGCACCACCAGGATCCTTTTTTATCAATGGACAGCCATGCACTGACCCCAGAAATCAAATTCCCTGGGCAGCAGGGGGACAAGTGATGTCTCTGTTTGTAGGAGGCATCCTGGACAATATTCCAATATGAAACGTGAATATACTACGTGTGTTACCGGGCTCTCGATACTATCCTTTGGATGGAACGTGGGGGGAGCTCGCGGTTCTGGGTCTGTTTCTCTTGAACCACAAGTCATAGCAACCCAGTTTTGGTGTCTTTTTCGTAGCGGAGACTCTCAGCAGTCCACCCTGGGAGCGACTAATGTCTGGCGCTTACGGCACGGGAGTGGTGGTCCTCAGAGCCAGGGCCTAGGTTCTCCGGAACCGCAAGTCGCAGCCGGGCGAAACGGGTCTTAAAATCTGGGGAATTCCCTCGGTTTTCATCCCCCAAAGTGGCTCGTCACTGTGCGCTTAGGCTGTGGAGCTACCCAGCAAAAAGATGAAAACGTCGGCCATTTTGACAGGGAGCGGGGGGTGCGAAACATTTTCCCCCTGGCATGTGATATGTCAATCGAATAGAGAATTTCACCCAGAAAACAATGGCGTGCTTTTTTTCCACGTTGCGTTAGTGGTTTTCGATTTAATGTGGCGTTTTACTTTTGTTTTAGGCAAAATGAATGATATTCTCCAAAAGTGCCAGCGAGAAGAGGGGGCCCTGAAATGTGTGGGGGGGCACCGTGCCCTCACCCTCCGAAAGATCTAGTGGCCGACTGCCACCGCCACGGAGATATGATCGATTTCCAATGCATGTCTACAAGAAAAACATGCCAAAACTTCGAGGGTTCAATGGTCTGATGCTAGCCCTTTTACGGGAAGAAATCCCAAGGTGTGCCCTTCAAATAGACACCAAAAGCATGTGGCTGCAAATTGTGGTTCCAGAGAAATGAGACCAAGACCTCCGGCACCCAAGGTTCAATGCAAATTGGATGGTCAAGGCCTGGTTAACGAACGGGGCGTGTATGCGGCTGTTACCCGGATCTCGATATAGTAATTTAAATGGAACGGAGATACCACTTTGATTAGGTGGTTACACTTCCTCTTGTACCTAGGTGGCACAAGAAGACGTGGAGCTGCCTTTTTCTTGCAGTGACTAGGGTTCGAATCCTTTTATTGTTTAACTCAATATTTATTTTTCTATTTCTTTAAGGGGTGTGTTCTTAAACTTGAGTAGTGACAGCACAGCCAATCATGATGAGGAGGAAGTTGAGGTGAGGATTTGAATATGGGGCATGTCTTTACTTGCTTTCAAACTGCCTACGAGGAAAGATGGCTGAGAGACAAACTGTAAGTACATAAATCAGCAACCCGGTTTTGGTGTCTATTTGAAGTGCAGTGCCTGGGCTTTCTTCCCCTAAAAGCGCTAGTGTCCAGGGCTTATGAAGGCAGAGCAGTGACCCCAGATTTTGGGCATTTTTTTTCTCATAGATATGCATTGGAAAGTGGATAAGGGTGGTCCGTTTTGGGCAAATTTCTCTGGAATTCAAGTCACTGCAGGGCAGTGAGGGTCTTAAAATTTGTGGGAGACTCTGTACTCACCCTGTTAAAGATCTAGATTCTGTGTGCATCAGCCACGGAGATATAATCGCTTAGCTCCCTATGATGAATCCCATTAATTTAGGACTTTGACAATTTTTTCACCTACAAATTACCAGAAGTCCTAAATGAATGGCATAGTAGGAAAAGCGCACTGGCAAATAGTACATGTGTTGATGAGCATGCTTCCTATAATTTATAGCATTTTTTACAGAGAGGCTTCAAAATGGCACATGCTCTGAAGTACAATTCGAATTGACCCAGATTCCTTGTCCTTAACTATGTGCACATGCTGCGGATTATGTGCGGATTCATCCGCGCGGATTTTGTAAAATCCGCAGGTGAAACCGCAGGTCAAAAGACCTGCGGATTGCTCTGCGGTTTTGCCCTGCGGTTTTTCATCTCCTCAATGGAGGAGATGGCAAACCGCAGGAGAATCCGCAGAAAGAATTGACATGTCAATTCTTTCTGCGGATTGAAAACCGCAGATAATCCGCGAGGAAAATTCCGCACCGTCTGCACTGCGGTTTTTGATTCCCATAGGGAATCATGGTACTGTACACCGCAGCAAAAACTGCTGCGGGTCCGCAGCGGCCAAAACCGCTGCGGAACCGCAGCAAAATCCGCAGCGTGTGCACACAGCCTAAGATGTCTTTATTTTTTGTAGGATTTTGCACACTACAATTATGAAGAATCATTGGTCCATGTTTCCCAAAAAAGAGGTGGGTTGAATCATAAAAGAACATGAGGCTGTGGTGTCACATGCAATATTTAATAGCATTTCATATTCGGTTTCAGCTATTTCTGATGTAATGGTGAAAAAGTGAAGCGTTCCAGGGAGGTGGAGGTGTTTACCATACAGGTAATGTTCTGCTCACATATTCATCCACGTTCCCATTTGTTCTCCATCCTCTTAACCACATTACTCTCTCTGTAGGTCAGAGGTTGGCGTCGGTACAGAATGTTAAAACTGATAAACGATGCCCTGGAACATCAGGATGAAGCATACCAGTTGAAACCCAAGGTACGGAGTCCTGTTAAATTACTTTTACGCGGGATGATTTATCAGGCTATTACGCCCATCTAGCACCTCGATTGTCAATGTGACTTTACACACAACTATTAAGCAACTGTCGCTCAGTAGTCGGTGATGAGCGACTATCGTTCCAATTGTGCACGACCACACACCGGACACTAAATGATATTCCCTCAGTCACTCAGATCATGCAGTGTTGTTTTGTTTGGCTGAGTACATGCTATCGCCAGTATTTCATTAGC
This sequence comes from Dendrobates tinctorius, assembly GCF_039654945.1. Taxonomy (NCBI): domain Eukaryota; kingdom Metazoa; phylum Chordata; class Amphibia; order Anura; family Dendrobatidae; genus Dendrobates; species Dendrobates tinctorius. The sequence continues at coordinate 55,319 of NW_027361915.1, read as the reverse complement.
ACACTGGCTGGGGAACAGTTCCAGTCTTTTGTCTGCACTGCATTAGCACTGTGAAGAGGTTTGTACTACACCACGATGCATGACACTTCACCAAATAGCACTCCGGTATATGATAAAAGGGTTAAACGCTCACCCGAATGCTGACCGAGGCATCCTGCAGTACTTCAGGACCTTCAACAGCATCAGAGATCATTTGATCTCCAACATCATTGAAGGTCCTGCAAGAAGCCTCATTGAGCAGCGGTGTCATTCAGGTGTGTAAAGCCAGCCCTTTGATTTAAAAAAAAAAAAAAAAGTGACAATGAACACTGAGCAACTTCTAGATCAGCAATCTTGGGCAGAAAACAAGTATTTTGCTCTGAAGGTACACAGCCTATCAGTACAGGATCCATTAAAGTTGTTCACTGACTGGGGTGGGAGGTGGTAGGGGAGGTAGTGAAGAAAAAATAAAATAAAATCAGTTGGAAAAAAAACTTGCACATCTCCACAGCCAGGTTGTCTACATTCAACCCTTCTGATTGCAGGCACAGACATCTCAGAACCTCCCATATAACAAAGGAGATAAGAGTTGGTGTGTAGAAAACATTGCTATGCGGAGGGGTAGACATTACATTTTTATAAAATAAAATGAGCAAACTCCACATAGCAAAGTTTTCTACAGCCCTTAACTTGTTATCTCCTTTCCTATCTGCTACTATTGTGACCTGACTCGCAGCCTAAGGCTATGTGCACACGGGGAAAATCCTCCTGCGGATTTTTCTGCGCAGAATTCACGAAATCCGCAGGTCAAATGAGCTGCATTTTTCCTGCGGATTTCTTCCTTTTTTAGTGCAGTTTTGATGCGGTTTTTCAGTGCGGTTTTCCCCCTGCGGTTTTTGAGAATGGGGAGATAGAAAACCGCACAAAAGAAGTCACATGCAGTTGTTTGAAAACCGCACACCCACTTTCTGCAGCGTCTGCACAGATTTTTTTTTTTCCATAGATTTACATGCTACTGTAAATCACTGTGCGGTTCTGCGGGAAAAATGCATCGTGTGCACATGGCCTAAAAGCATCTTTGATTACAGTATATAATGTATAATATTTTGTGGGTGACAATGTTGCCGAGGTGCCATACCAGACTGTCACTATGTATAATGTTGCACTGTGCAATATTGATCAAATTTTTTTCTCTCCCCAGTTTGGATACGGTTTCACAAATTGGCAATAATGAAGATGGAGAAAGGAAGCTATGCCATTGCTGTAAAGCACAGGAATAAGACCAAATATAGTTTTATGTTTGTTTCTCTAAATAACATGACGTTTGCTTTGGTTTTGTTCCCTTTTCTATAGTATAGTGGTGATATGAATATGATATGTACATGTCAGCATACCCTGTGGACTTTTTCTACTGTGAATTTTAGGAGCTTGACACTTGCACAATGAATAATGATGAGGTGTCCGTGTGACCAGAGGTTACAGAATGCAATTGTACCCATTGTATCTGATGAGGTTATTCTCATATGTGTTTTTCTGTCACAGGCCAGAAAAAGGAGATGAAAGTAGAATGGTCCTGGATAATCAGACAGTGCATGCACTAGGGCTCATGCCTTGTCTTTCAGGCAACTAACTCACAGCTATGTGAATACAGCTACAAGCAAGCTAAAGTACTTAATGACTAGTAGGGAGTGAGAGGTGCTATAAAAGTACAGAGTACCTGAAGGCCATGAGTACAAAGATGGCTTTACAAACCCTAATACCATTAAACAAGTCTTCTATAGCCCACACACAACTACAACATAGCCAGCTTAAATAATATTTTATTGAATTAAAACGAAAGCTCAAACTGTTAAAAATATAATTCAAATAAGAGTGCATTTACTCAGGCAATTAATCCAGTGACATTGTCAAGGGATGGGCCTTAAATTTATCAGCTCAGATCCCTGTGCATAGTCCTCACTTTGGCCATGATGCCAGAGCAATTGACAGGTTTTTTTCATCATTGCTGATAGCCCTAGGCCTTAAAAGCGTACAAATTTTTATATATATATATTTACTGTGACAGATCTGTCACTTCTCTGTGTGCGAAATTCACAGTAAATATGCAGGTGACTACATTGCATATTTACTGCAACGTGTACCAGTTTTACGTGCAAGAACCATCCATACGCATGTGTGGATCAGCCCTTGGAATCCCCTGTTTCTATATATATATATATATATATATATATATATATATTTACACACACACATTGGAAAGAAACAGGGGATTCCAAGGGCTGAGCCACACATGCGTATGGATGGTTCTTGCACATAAAACTGGTACACGTTGCAGTAAATATGCAATGTAGTCACCTGCATATTTACTGTGAATTTTGCACACAGAGAAGTGACAGATCTGTCACTTCTGTGTTTTAACCCTGTAACATCTTATCTGATATACCAGCACAGATGTTACAGGTGGATGGGGCATCAAGGGTTAATTACTTACCTCCTTCTGCACACTTATTGCAGGATACACACGGATTTTGTGTGCATTCCACATTTGCAGAAATCACACAAAACACTTGATAACAATATGCATGTGTGGATGGGCCACAAGTTTGAAGACCCCCCCCTGAATATATATATATATAAAAAGTTTAGTTACGCTTTAACAATACACTAGAATAAAAACCATTAGTTTAATAAACAAAAACATTGCAGAGCAGCAACATGCACATTATTTAAAAGACTAAATTTCACCTGCAAAAGAGAAAAAAAAAAGTTAGAATAGACTCAATTAAAGGTGAACTATAGTATTAGAAGAACAGCTGCCTCCTTGCAAAAAACTGCCACTTCCAAACTGGCGTTAAGTGAAGTCATGATGCTCAGCTCCATTGAACTCAATAGAGCTGAGCCTCAATATCACATATTTCTGGAAGCTGTTTTTCTGTTGCTAGAGTACCCACCTAAAACGCAAACAAAAATGAACTTTAACTTCGGAGTCTCTTCAGCATGACCACAGGGTTCATATTCCATCTCCTCATCTGCGATGTACTTGTTTCTTTAGTGCTTAGAAGGAAAAAGGAATGATGTTACAACTGAAAGATATGCATAAAAAAATCCACACTTCTAGAATACTGGCACTCAGCCAAAGTACAGTAATGCTTCACAGAAATGCTGCAAAGTGTTACTATGCTTTAAGGTTTTTCCATGAGTCCTGGCTATCACATTAAAGGGTGAGCGCCGGTGGCAGGATTTTTTTTTTCTTCCAATGTTATCCCCTATCCATAGAATAGTTTTTAAAGTTCCATACAATAGAATTATCTACAGTTTCAAACTCAGTGGCTGGTGTGGCTAGTCCCTGACAAGTACAGTAAGAATTTAATATAAATAGAAGTGTTCAATAATTACCTTGAAGAGCTCCTTTTCTGGTTCTGCCTCATGGAACGTGTCTGCATGAGAAAGGACGGGGAAGGTACATGTGCCCTGAAATGAATACATTAGTATTAAAAGCTGGTAATGAGTGCATCCATTAGCTTGGCACCATGGTATTGGAGTAAAGGTATTTTCACCTTGCACTCGAAGTCTCTTCATGCTCACTCTCCAGTTCTTCGGGAATCAGTTCTGGTATCTGGGAACTGTGGACTGCAGCTGTCTGGTCTCTTCTTCCCCTGGTGTTCTCTTCTGCAACCCTTTAGGGGAATCAAAAAGAAGAAAAAAAGAAGTCTTTGTCAAGTTTATTTCAAAGCATGTATTATTTTCATTTCACAATAAAATACCTTGAAGTGCTGGCTGTGGCTTCTTGACTCGCTGACTTCCGTGCTTCCATCAGTAGGCTTTGTCCATGGCAAATGTCATCCATGTTCTTTTCCCGGTAGTTCCTGTCCGCTGTAAGATTTGAATGTGCCAAATACCTGGCGACCAGACGTTGTTGCACGTCAGTACATCTTGAGAGAGTCCAGGATTCAAGCACTTTTCTAACCATCTGGCTGGTGACTATGGGGAGATGAAACCTAAAAAAAAAAAAAAAATTTTATATATATATATATATACACTACATGTAGAGACTAAGTTGTATGACTTTTAATAATCTTACTTCCTGTGAAAACGGTTCATATCATTGGTTACGTTTTTTGTAGAGGAGACTCTCGGCTGTCCACCCTGGGAGCGACTAATGTCTGGCGCTTACGGCACGGGAGTGGTGGTCCTCAGAGCCAGGGCCTAGGTTCTCCGGAACCGCAAGTCGCAGCCGGGCGAAACGGGTCTTGAAATCTGGGGAATTCCCTCGGTTTTCATCCCCCAAAGTGGCTCGTCACTGTGCGCTTAGGCTACGGAGCTACCCAGCAAAAAGATGAAAACGTTGGCCATTTTGACAGGGAGCGGGGGGTGCGAAACATTTTCCCCCTGGCGTGCGATATGTCAATCGAATAGAGAATTTCACCCAGAAAACAATGGCGTGTTTTTTTTCCACGTTGCGTTAGTGGTTTTCGATTTAATGTGGCGTTTTACTTTTGTTTTAGGCAAAATGAATGATATTCTCCACTAACAAAGTGCCAGCGAGAAGAGGGGGCCCTGAAATGTGTGTGTGTGGGGGGGGGGTGCGCCCGTGCCCTCACCCTCCGAAAAATCTCCCCTTCCATGCCAATTGGCACGTCGAGGGCCCGGTAAGCGACGGCCATTTGCCTCGGTCGTTACCCGGTTCTCTACATGCTAATGCCATCAGGCAAGTCGAGGTCTGGGTAGGAAACGTGGCTATACCACGTGTGTTACCGGGATCTCGATACTATCCTTTGGATGGAACGTGGGGGGGAGCTTGCGGTTCTGGGTCTGTTTCTCTTGAACCACAAGTCACAGCAACCCAGTTTTGGTGTCTTTTTCGCAGAGGAGACTCTCAGCAGTCCACCCTGGGAGCGAGTAATGTCTGGCGCATGTAGACAGATGATGATTTTAGCCGGGGGGAGCACGCTATGACCCCCTGATTGCCAATTCCTCTGTGTTCAGGGGCCCCATTGAGGTAGCTCCTTTTAGGTAGCAGTCTGAAGAACGTGTGTGCAAAATTTGGGGTTGCTGGCACCTTCCCCTCGGGAGTTGTGGGGTCTGAGGCCCCAGAAAGCTGATCCAGGCAGATCATTCTTTAGGAGGGCTGGTTCTTTTTGAGCTTTCGGGGTCCCCTGATCGGCTTCTGGGCATGCTAGCGGGGCGCACGAGGTGGCGTTGGAAAGCTTAGGACCTGCTCTGGGCTTGATAACAGGTCCTGGGGCCGTGAAGTACTCCCCTGGAATTTTTTTACCCTTTATAGCATGTAGACAGATGATGATTTTAGCCGGGGGGGAGCACGCTATGACCCCCTGATTGCCAATTCCTCTGTGTTCAGGGGCCCCATTGAGGTAGCCCCTTTTAGGTAGCAGTCTGAAGAACGTGTGTGCAAAATTTGGGGTTGCTGGCACCTTCCCCTCTGGAGTTGTGGGGTCTGAGGCCCCAGAAAGCTGATCCAGACAGATCATTCTTTAGGAGGGCTGGTTCTTTTTGAGCTTTCGGGGTCCCCTGATCGGCTTCTGGGCATGCTAGCGGGGCGCACGAGGTGGCGTTGGAAAGCTTAGGACCTGCTCTGGGCTTGATAACAGGTCCTGGGGCCGTGAAGTACTCCCCTGGAATTTTTTTACCCTTTATAGCATGTAGACAGATGATGATTTTAGCCGGGGGGAGCACGCTATGACCCCCTGATTGCCAATTTCTCTGTGTTCAGGGGCCCCATTGAGGTAGCCCCTTTTAGGTAGCAGTCTGAAGAACGTGTGTGCAAAATTTGGGGTTGCTGGCACCTTCCCCTCGGGAGTTGTGGGGTCTGAGGCCCCAGAAAGCTGATCCAGGCAGATCATACTTTAGGAGGGCTGGTTCTTTTTGCGCTTTCGGGGTCCCCTCATCGGCTTCTGCGCATGCAAGCGGGGCGCACGAGGTGACGTTGGAAAGCTTAGGACCTGCTCTGGGCTTGATAACAGGTCCTGGGGCCGTGAAGTACTCCCCTGGAATTTTTTTACCCTTTATAGCACGTAGACAGATGATGATTTTAGCCGGGGGGAGCACGCTATGACCCCCTGATTGCCAATTTCTCTGTGTTCAGGGGCCCCATTGAGGTAGCCCCTTTTAGGTAGCAGTCTGAAGAACGTGTGTGAAAAATTTGGGGTTGCTGGCACCTTCCCCTCGGGAGTTGTGGGGTCTGAGGCCCCAGAAAGCTGATCCAGGCAGATCATACTTTAGGAGGGCTGGTTCTTTTTGCGCTTTCGGGGTCCCCTGATCGGCTTCTGGGCATGCTAGCGGGGCGCACGAGGTGGCGTTGGAAAGCTTAGGACCTGCTCTGGGCTTGATAACAGGTCCTGGGGCCGTGAAGTACTCCCCTGGAATTTTTTTACCCTTTATAGCATGTAGACAGATGATGATTTTAGCCGGTGGGAGCACGCTATGACCCCCTGATTGCCAATTCCTCTGTGTTCAGGGGCCACATTGAGGTGCCCCCTTTTAGGTAGCAGTCTGAAGAACGTGTGTGCAAAATTTGGGGTTGCTGGCACCTTCCCCTCGGGAGTTGTGGGGTCTGAGGCCCCAGAAAGCTGATCCAGGCAGATCATTCTTTAGGAGGGCTGGTTCTTTTTGAGCTTTCGGGGTCCCCTGATCGGCTTCTGGGCATGCTAGCGGGGCGCACGAGGTGGCGTTGGAAAGCTTAGGACCTACTCTGGGCTTGATAACAGGTCCTGGGGCCGTGAAGTACTCCCCTGGAATATTTTTACCCTTTATAGCATGTAGACAGATGATGATTTTAGCCGGGGGGAGCACGCTATGACCCCCTGATTGCCAATTTATCTGTGTTCAGGGGCCCCATTGAGGTACCCCATTTTAGGTAGCAGTCTGAAGAACGTGTGTGCAAAATTTGGGGTTGCTGGCACCATCCCCTCGGGAGTTGTGGGGTCTGAGGCCCCAGAAAGCTGATCCAGGCAGATCATTCTTTATGAGGGCTGGTTCTTTTTGCGCTTTCGGGGTCCCCTGATCGGCTTCTGGGCATGCTAGCGGGGCGCACGAGGTGGCGTTGGAAAGCTTAGGACCTGCTCTGGGCTTGATAACAGGTCCTGGGGCCGTGAAGTACTCCCCTGGAATTTTTTTACCCTTTATAGCATGTAGACAGATGATGATTTTAGCCGGGGGGAGCACGCTATGACCCCCTGATTGCCAATTTGTCTGTGTTCAGGGGCCCCATTGAGGTACCCAATTTTAGGTAGCAGTCTGAAGAACGTGTGTGCAAAATTTGGGGTTGCTGGCACCTTCCCCTCGGGAGTTGTGGGGTCTGAGGCCCCAGAAGGCTGATCCAGGCAGATCATACTTTAGGAGGGCTGGTTCTTTTTGCGCTTTCGGGGTCCCCTGATCGGCTTCTAGAATTTCACCCAGAAAACAATGGCGTGTTTTTTTTCCACGTTGCGTTAGTGGTTTTCGATTTAATGTGGCGTTTTACTTTTGTTTTAGGCAAAATGAATGATATTCTCCACTAACAAAGTGCCAGCGAGAAGAGGGGGCCCTGAAATGTGTTTGTGTGTGTGTGTGGGGGGGGGGGGTGCGCCCGTGCCCTCACCCTCCGAAAAATCTCCCCTTCCATGCCAATTGGCACGTCGAGGGCCCGGTAAGCGACGGCCATTTGCCACGGTCGTTACCCGGTTCTCGACATGCCAATGCCATCAGGTATCTGGTCACACACGGTATCTGGTCACAGGAGCAGGACCCAAGACAGAGAAGCTGCGTCCCTCTAGACCTACCATGTGTGCGGCGTCGCTGCTGCGAACGCCAAGAAGGGCTGCAACTGCAGCACAGCGTAGGACACTGCCGCTCGACGACAAAGCCAGATAGCAAGCGCAATGTCAGAAGCTAGCATAGCGGTGCGGTGTGCACAGTAGCTTAAGGCTTGCCACTGACTGGCGCAGACTGCTAAACTAATACCCTATCACCATGCGTAATATCAGAGGGAAGGGGTTTCAAATGAGTCAGTCACCAGAATCATACATCCATCACCATTCACACATAGCAAGTATAGCCTATACTAGCGCATGGCGGAACAGCCATGTGTTCCATGAGCATGCCCAGTAAGAGGACAGAAGGACTTAGCCTCAGGAGAGATTTGCTGCAAGGCAATCTCCTCTGCAGTGGAAATATAGGAGGAGAGTGCAGAATGTGAGGATCTGTATCCCTGCTGAGTAAACGCAGAAATCCGACTCCTAACATTACCCCCCTCCTAGGGCACCCCCTCCCTGAGCCTTACGATCCACCTACTTGTGCCCGTAAGAGGTATAAGGCCTCAGACTCGTCCGCAGGCAAGTCTGATGTCCCGGTAGATGACAGAGAGGCCCGGGACATGTGGAAGGCCTCAGGGGTGGCAAGATCGCCAGGTCTGAAAAGGGGCCCGTGGGAGACAGCGGGAGCGGAAGTTACAGTGGAACGCAGTGGAACGCCACCGTGTGGCAGGCGTCTCCGATCTTCGCGTAAGGAAGCTATTCCGAGCACAAAAGGCGCAGGCCCGAATATATTTTTTAACATCCTGAGCCCTGTGCGGCCACCAGTAAGACCCTGCCAGGAGTTTTGTGGTCTGCATATAGCCACAGTGACCACCTCTCCAGGATGAGTGTGCCCAGGCAAGAACCTTTGGCCGAAGGTGGGGAGGAACAAGGGCCTTACCCGGCGGTACAGAATTTGGCCTTTGCGGGGCACTGTTGTTTTGAGACACCGCGTGTTGACAAATAAGACCACGACTGGAGTCTTGTGCCAGACACGCCTGGAGAACGGTGCGAGACACCTCCATGGGCTCTGGGGGTGGAACCTCTGGCTCGGGTAGTTCCAGAGGCTCAAAAAAATTGGGAGCCGGAGTAACCTTCCGTTTGGATTGAGCACGCTCCATACCGCGCTCCAAAAAACAGAGGTCAATGCGGGTGGAAATGGCAATCAGTTCTTCCAAACTGGCAGGAACGTCTCTAGTGGAAAGAGCATCTTTAATGTGCTCCACCAAACCTCTCCAAAACACAGAGATGAGGGCTTTATCGGACCACTCCAACTCGGAAGCAAGTGTCCGAAAACGGACGGCATACTGACTAACCGAGAGAGCACCCTGAGTCAAAGCAAGAAGCTGAAGAGAGGTATCGTGCGTGACCTGTGGACCGAGGAAGACCTGCTTAATAGCTGTTAGAAAGTGAGCAGCGGTCCGGACTTCTGGGTCACCACGCTTCCATAGTGGCGTAGCCCACACCAACGCTTTGCCCGACAGCAGGGAAACAATAAACCACACCTTGGCCCGTTGCGTAGGGAATCGCGCAGCCAGTAATTCCAGCTGAATGGAGCACTGGCTGATGAAACCCCTACAGGAGGCGCCATCGCCATAAAATTTATCAGGCAACGGGAGGCGGGTAACTGTCAGCGCGGGGGAGGACGTGGACATACGGGAAACTGCGTCTGTGATTGCCTTTACAGCAGCTTCGGTGGATTGTGCAGCTGAGAGAGCCCCCTCAAGAGTGGCCAGCCGGCCCTCAAGCTGCCGAATACACTGTAAGAGTTGCTGCTGTTCTGCCATCACTAGCCAGACCCTGGCGCTAGTATAATGTTAGGAACGGTGGAACACACTAAATAAAAATAAATAATAAAGTGCGTTCGCTGCTCAGGGTCCACCGCGCAGTAGGTGTAACAACCTGAGTGATGACAGAGGAGCAATATGGCGGTATGATACACATGGGTTCAACGTCACCCGAAGTGCGCAGAGCAGGCTCTGTTCACACACAGAGGTGCCGCAACAAAAACATACAAAACACTGAACCTGTTATTGACACAGGCTTCAGATAGCATACAAAATGCTGAACCTGTTAGTGACACAGGCTTCAGGTAAATGCACACTCGGTATCTGGTCACAGGAGCAGGACCCAAGACAGAGAAGCTGCGTCCCTCTAGACCTACCGTGTTTGTGGCATCGCTGCTGCGAACGCGAAGAAGGGCTGCAACTGCAGCGCGACGTAGGACACTGCTGCTCGACGACAAAGCCAGATAGCAAGCACGATATCGGACGCTAGCATAGCGGTGCGGTGTGCACAGTGGCTTAAGGCTTGCCTCTGATTGGCGCTGACTGCTAAACTAATACCATATCACCATGCGTAATATCAGAGGGAAGGAGTTTCAAATGAGTCAGTCACCAGAATCATACATCCATCACCATTCACACATAGCAAGTATAGCCTATACTAGCGCATGGCAGAACAGCCATGTGGGTCGCCCTCCCAGGGCTGTTGGGTACTCGGTACCAGGCTGGTCTCTCAGAGGGGAATGTCACAGCAGCGGTGAACCGGTTCGTGGCCCTGGTCACCCATGTAAAAGGGATGAAGTGATGGAATAAAGTTTATGAGTGAATGATTTGTGACGCCACTTGTGGTGTTCGGCAATGAAGGTGTTAAGCCGACGCTGCAGACAGATCCTTTGGGACAGATGGTGGGGTGCAGCAAAGATGGGGTGGCCCTCTACAGTCAGGGCTGTAGTGCCATGCCAGAGCAGATGAAGAGGGTAGGTGTTGAGGAAGAGGGTGTAGTGTTTGGCACAGAGATGTAGCAGTGCTGGAGAGTTTGCAGGAAGAAGGCAAGGACACAACAGGGTGCAGTTTCTTTACCTTTACTTTGCTTGGCAAATGCAGTCCAGGGTCCAGATTACAGATGGCACAGGAGCTGGCTAGCCTGGAAGCAACTTAGGAATCTCTCTAGGCAGATGGGTTGTGTAGTCTCCTTCCTAGCGCTTAGTTTTAGGTACTTGCAGTACTGTGTTACACTGAAGTTCCACTTGCTTATTCTCTTTAGAACTCCCTCGTATGACAGACAGCTGTAGCCTTTCTCTTCTGCCTCACACGTCGCTGTTGTGCCTCCGAGTCTTATGTGGAATAGAGCATTTACAGCTTCCTATTCCTCCGGTTTCTGTTGCAGGACCATCAGTGTCCATACAGCCTTGGATACCGGACTCCATATAATGCGCTATAACTGGGAATGAGCCTGAACTCTCTGCTTAATCCCCCAGCTCTTCTCCTCATGTCCACACACATTGCCCTCCTCATACAAACTCCTAATTTCCCCTTCCTGGACCTCAGAGAGCAGCTCTTCCCCCAGTTTTGGGTTCAGAGCTCCCTCTGCTGGGCTGGAATGAGAACTGTGTTGTGTGTTGTGATTAACTGTCAGAGTGATCCTTTATTGCTTCCAAGCACGACATCACACTCCCTAGGAGGAAGGTAATGCCACTGTGGCGACCATACTCCTGGGGATGCCACATTCCCCCCTAGTGCAAGTCAGTACTCCTGGACTGAAGGGAAAACATGTAAACATATAAACAATTATAGATATAACAAGATTTTTAAAAAAATGAAAAATTACAAAAACCAAAGCTGAAAAATAGTCCTAATGATGATTAGTCCATGCGTCAATGTCCATGGTGCAATTCCTGAGCAAGATGGTGAACTATTTACAAGTAGAGTTCTGACCACACATAGTCCTGTGGTCCAATCGTCCATCAAAACAAAATAAGATCTTCAAAAAGTTTCTTGCAGAGTCTCTGTAGGCACATAAACTTCAACAGTTGCATATTTACATTTTAACAATTACAAAACTTATCTATTTGCGGAACCTTAAGGGTGGAATACCTTGGGTACTACGGACAGACCTACATAGCACTGGTGTTGTTGGGGAACTTACTGGATGCCTTGTGTTAACTACTGGTGTAGTGTGTGCTGTACTGGCTACAATACTGGTGCTTCTGCGTAGCACAGGAATACTAGATTTCCTAGGACCACTTCTACACACTGTGGGCATGACAAATTCACCACTGGCAGGGTGAGAATTCTCTTGTTCCACTGCTGGTGTAGCATCCACTGCTTGTACATGCTGGTTTTCAGGGTGGTCATGAGTAACTTCTTGCACTACCAGTTGGGGAAAGGTCAAAACTGGCACCAGTATGGCATTATTTGCTCTAGTCCAATTTGCAGGGAATTCTCCAAGTACAGTGCTGACCTTTTTTTCTTCCTCTATGGGCTGAAGGTTGTTTTGTTCTTCCATTCTGTCCTTTAGTTGGTCAGGGCACAGTTTCAGATGATCCCTCGATACTGCTGATGAGGTTTCTCCTCCATCCTTACTGATAAGGCACACTTTAGTGTTGTCGAAGTTTGATGGTAAGACGGTGTAGGGTTCAGCTTCCCATTGGTCATCCAATTTATGCATCCTTCTTTCCCTCTTTAAGACTTGTTCTCCTGGTGACAAGGGAACTGCAGGTGCATGTTGATTGTAGTTCTTTTCTGTTTTTGTCTCGCCTGAGCTACTCTTTTCTACACACTCTTGTACTCTACGGTACTGTTCTGCCGCTCCGTATCCCAGTCAGCATCTGGTGATGTTACCTCAGGTATCAGGACTCCCATATCCAAATCAATAGGCAGCTTGCCAGGCCTCGCTCTCATTAGGTAGGCTGGAGTGCAGTTGGTGGAATTCACAGAAATGTGATTGTAGAGGTCGACCAGATCTGGCAACTTCTCTGGCCACAGATTCCTCTCCTCCAAAGGCAAGGTCTTCAGTAGATCGATCACCACCTGATTCATCTTTTCACACATGCCATTGGTCTGTGGATGGTATAGTGTTGTCCTGATCTTCTTGCAACCGTACAAATTACAGAATTCCTGGAACACTTCTGCCTCAAAGGCTGGACCTTGATCTGTAAGCACTCCCTCGGGATATCAGTGTGGTCGACAAAAGTGCTGTTGGAATGCTCTGGCTGCTGTCCTGGCTGTTTGATCCTTGACAGGTACGACTACCAGGAATCTCGAGTAGTGGTCAACGATGGTAAGAGCATAAATGTAGCCTGAACGGCTTGGAACCAGCTTCACATGGTCCAGGGCGACCAACTCGAGTGGCTGTTTAGTTATTATTGGCTGCAAAGGAGCTCGCTGGCTGTTACGGTCCTTCCTGCGCAGGTTGCATTGTCCACACTCCCGGCACCAATTTTCAATGGCTTTCCTCATACCAGCCCAGTAGAATCTCTCCCGGAGCAAGGCCTTAAACTTCTTCCATCCGAAGTGTCCAGCTCCATTGTGGTATGCTTCCAAGACTATTGATGCCTCCCTCTTTGGGACTACCACTTGCCAGACCAACTCATGAGTGCGGGCGTTGATACTCCTCCAGTACAGCTTCCCTTCATAGATGAACAGCCTGCCTCTTTCCTTCCACAACTGCTGCGTTTCTTCAGGAGCATCTGGACCTGGGCGTGAGTCAGCTTGTGACAGTAGCTCCTTTACAAGGTGGACTGCGGGGTCGCTATCCTGCTTCTCTGCACAGTCCAGATGAGGCAATGGATTTAGGGTGGCCTCTTTCATGATAGACCCTCTGTTTCTCAATCCTTGGGCACATTGGGCCTCAATTGGCAGGTGGAAGGCAGGTAACTCTATTTCTTCGAGTGCCTCAGGGTCTTCTCCTGCATCTGGCAGATTGGGCATTCTGGACAGCGCATCAGCATTGGCATTCTTGTGCCCCGCTTGGTACTTGATGGTAAATTCATAGTTAGACAGCCGGGCCATCCATCGCTGCTCCAGTGCATCTAGCTTGGCAGTTTCCAAGTGAGTCAATGGGTTGTTGTCCGTGAAGATGGTAAACTTGGCTGAAGCTAGGTAATGCTTGAATCGTTCAGTCACAACCCAGACTATGGCGAGGAACTCCAGTTTGAAGGAACTGTAGTTGTCAGGGTTCCTTTCAGAGGGACAAAGCTTCCTGCTGGCGTAGGAGATCAATCTTTCTTTGCCATTCTGTACTTGTGACAGTACTGCTCCCAGTCCCACGTTGCTGGCATCAGTATACAGAACAAATGGTTGGTCATAATCTGGGTAGGCCAGAACTTCATCTCCTGTGAGAGCCATCTTCAGTCGAGTGAAAGACCTCTCCAGTTCCTCATTCCATTCAAATGTAGGACTCTTCTTCCTGGCCTTCTTGGGCTGGCCCACCAGAAGATTTTGCATAGGCGTGGCTATTTCAGTGAAGCCTTTGATGAACCTTCGGTAGTAGCCTACCAACCCGAGGAATTGACGTACTTCATGGAGGTTGCTGGGCTTCTGCCAGTACCGGATGACTGTGACTTTGTCAGGATCTGGTGCCACACCTTCTGCACTCACTACATGACCGAGGTACTGTACCTTGGGCTTCAGGAGGTGGTATTTGGAAGGCTTCACTTTCAGACCAAAGTTGGACAAGGCTTCAAACACCTCAGCCAGGTGCTTCAGATGGTCTTCATAAGTCTTGGAGAAAACAATGACATCATCAAGGTATAACAGAACTGTCTCGAAGTTTTTGTGTCCAAGACAGCATTCCATTAGCCGTTGAAATGTCCCTGGGGCAGTGCAGAGCCCGAACGGCATGTAGTTGAACTCGCAGAGACCCATTGGTGTAGTAAACGCTGTTTTCTCCTTGTCTGCCTCTGCCACGGGAACCTGCCAATACCCACTAGTGAGATCTATGGTGGAAAAATAGTTAGCAGTTTTAAGTGCAGCTAATGACTCCTCAATTCTGGGTAATGGGTAGGCATCCTTATGTGTAATGCTGTTAATTTTTCAGTAATCAACACACATTCTCATGGTACCATCTTTCTTTTTCACAAAGACTATTGGGGCTGCCCAGGGGCTACAACTGTCTCTGAGCACCCCAGCCTCCTTCGTTTCCCGCAACATACTTTTGGCACATTGATATTGTGTTAGGGGTATAGGCCGGTACCTTTCTTTAATGGGTGGATGATCTCCAGTGGGGATATGATGTTGAACCCGTTTTGCCTGCCTAAAATCTAGTGGGTGTTTACTGAATACCCGCTCATACTCCTGAGTCACTCGGTAAACCCCACACTTTTGGTATGAAGGGATGGAGTCAGTTCCCACATGCAGCTGCTGACACCACTCCTCTAGCTGCTTTACAGAGCCATTGTCCTCCACCTGGTCGGATGAGACCAAGGGCTGGTCGGATGAGACCAAGGGCTCTGCTGCCTGTATTGCATTGTTACAGACAGTAAGCAGCTTAGCAACTGGCATACCGAGGTATTGTGGCCTCCTCCTCCCCACAATTCAAGAGGCGTACAGGTACTCTCCCTTTGCGGACATCAACTACACCTCTGCCTGTCAGGACAGTGGGCCGGCTATCAAAGTACACTGGCTCTACCAATGCTTGGTAATCTTTTCCTCTGAGGCCTATGGCTGCCCGACACCAAATTAACATTTCACATCTGGGGGGTATCGCAATGGCGAAAGAATCACTCACTCTGACGCTGCCAATTTCTCTGCCAGAGAGTTCTACCTGCTGTCTTTGCATCAGGGCCTTGATCTCCTTCTGCAGGACTCGTTGTTCACTGGAACCAGCAGTCTCAGCCACCTGTTGCAACAAAACAATAACCTCGGCAAGACAATTTTCAATCACATTAGTACCTAAGGTCCTCATTAGGTTACATTCTCGTCGATCAATGTCTACAACTATCAGACCTTGAGATTTTAACTCTACTCACCCCACTTTAATGGTAATCTCTTTACATCCTACTTGCGGCAAAGACTTACCGGGCAGCATGGTGGCTCAGTGGTTAGCGCTGCAGCCTTGCAGCGCTGGGGTCCTGGGTTCGAATCCCACCAAGGACAACATCTGCAACGAGTTTGTATGTTCTCCCCGTGTTTGTGTGGGTTTCCTCCGTGTACTCTGGTTTCCTCCCACACTTCCAAAGACATACTGATAGGGAATTTAGATTGTGAGCCCCCATCGGGGACAGTGATGAAAATGTGTGCAAACTGTAAAGCGCTGCGGAATATGTTAGCGCTATATAAAAATAAAGATTATTATTTATTATTACCATTGCTGGCAACTACTGTCAGTTCATCACTTGGGTCGCGAGTAAGTTCAGAGTCAGCCCAATATCGCTTGTAAAGGATATATGGCATAGTTGTCACCTGAGAGCCAGTGTCCAGCAAAGCCTTCATGGGGATGCCGTCAATCACCACTGGGAGGACCGGTCGCCCTCCGACATACTTGGCTCGCCAGTTCTTTGGGCCTTGTGGTCCGACTCCTGGGGGTTGGCCCTCTGCCCCAGGGTAGCAGAATCTTGCGATGTGGTCTGCCTTGTAGCAGCGACGACAGTTGGGATATCCGTCCAGGTCATAGCGATCATTGTCTCTCCCTCGGCGTGGTGGGATCCTCTTCTTCCGTAGCCACGGGACATCCTCTGGACTGGAGGCCAGCTGGATCTTCTCCTTGGATGACGCCTGCAGGGACTGCACAGTTTTGACAAATGCAGCCATACTTTTGGTCAGCTCCTGGACCTGAAGACGCAGTTCGGCAGATGGGTCTTTGTCCACAGTCTGTGCATCAGCCTCCACAGGGCTGGGAGGTAAAGATGCAGCTTCTTGGTGGTATGTGATCGCTGGGCACCTAGGGGGCACTGGACGGCTGACAATTGGTTCATGCAGCACCCGGATAGCCTTTTCCTTGAAGTCTGCAAAGTCTAGGTCAGGGTTTTGTAGGGCTATAATGCGCAGCTGTGCTCTGTGGGTACTGGATAGGAGGCCCTCAATAAATTGCTCCTTTAGCAGTCTGTCTCCATCTTTCACACTGTCTGGATCAATCTGCTTGATGGCTCGCAGTGCCTCCTGCAGGTTAAGGGCATAGTCCCGTATACTGTCCTGCGCTCTCTGCTTACACCCAAAGAATCTCATCTTTATTTCAGCTGCAGGGCGGGTGTCAAAGGTGCTTCTTAGCTTAGCAAGGATCTTTTTAACAGTCTCTTTATCAGTGTCCTGCCAGGCTTTTACTTCCCTTTGCGCTGCACCAGTCAGCTGCCCAATAAGGATGTTCAATTTCTGGCTTTCATACAAACTGCACAGTCTCTCTTTAAATTCAATCAGGGTATGTGACTCCCCTGAGTACTGCGGTAGCCAGGCTGCTCCCGGTATATACGGCATGGACAGCGGCATTATGGGGACCTCTGCAGTGGGCGCTGATTCTTGTGGCGCTGTGGAGGCAGCGCTGGCTGCTGGATGCAGCGGCGCTATGGGAGTCGCAGCTGCGCTGGGCCCTGCAGCTTGTGGCACTGTGGGGTTTGCAGTGGCGTCCGCCGCTGCGTCTGCTCTCGCTTCAGACATTCTCTTCCCCCCTAGTTAATGTTTGCCAAGCCCTGAGTTTCGCTGGCTTACTGGCTGCCATTCTGCAGGCTGGAGGATCAGGGGACGCCGGGACTGCAGGCCTCGGCTTCTCACTTCTCGCGCGCTGGCCTCTTCCCGCGCCGCACTTCACTGTTTTGCGCTTTTCTGCTGGCTCCGCCCACGATGGCCCGCCCCTTTTGCTTCCTGTGCACGCCAAGCAGCGGGGTAATGGCGGCAATTGCACAAATAGTCTATGGCACAAAACACAGTCTCTGGCACACAGGACCCGGGGACACCGGGCTCCATAAATCCTGTTCATGATGCCAAAATGGGTCGCCCTCCCAGGGCTGTGGGGTACTCGGTACCGGGCCGGTCTCTCAGAGGGGAATGTCACAGCAGCGGTGACCTGGTCCAAGGCCCTGGGCACCCATGTAAAAGGGATGAAGTGATGGAATAAAGTTTATGAGTGAATGATTTGTGACGCCACCTGTGGTGTTCGGCAATGAAGGTGTTAAGCCGACGCTGCAGACAGATCCTTTGGGACAGATGGTGGGGTGCAGCAATGATGGGGTGGCCCTTCACAGGCAGTGCTGTAGTCCCAGGGCAGAGTAGATGAAGAGGGTAGATGTTGAGGAAGAGGGTGTAGTGTTTGGTACAGAGATGTAGCAGTGCTGGAGAGTTTGAAGGAAGAAATCAAGGACACAACAGGGTGCAGTTTCTTTACCTTTACTTTGCTTGGCAAATGCAGTCCAGAGTCCAGATTACAGATGGCACAGGAGCTGGCTAGCCTGGAAGCAACTTAGGAATCTCTCTAGGCAGATGGGTTGTGTAGTCTCCTTCCTAGCGCTTAGTTTTAAGGTACTTGCAGTACTGTGTTACACTGAAGTTCCACTTGCTTATTTCTCTTTAGAACTCCCTCGTATGGCAGACAGCTGTAGCCTTTCTCTTCTGGCTCACACATCGCTGTTGTGCCTCTGAGTCTTATGTGCGAATGGAGCATTTACAGCTTCCTATTCCTCCGATTTCTGTTGCAGGACCACCAGTGTCCGTACAGCCTTGGATACCGGGCTCCAAATCATGCACTACAGCTGGGAATGAGCCTGAACTCTCTGCTCAATCCCCCAGCTCTTCTCCTCACGTCCACACACGTTGCTCTCCTCACACGAACTCCTAATTTCCCCTTCCTGGCCCTCAGAGAGCAGCTCTTCCCCCAGTTTTGGGTTCAGAGCTCCCTCTGCTGGCCTGGAATGAGAACTGTGTTGTGTGTTGTGATTAACTGCAAGAGAGATCCCTAGGAGGAAGGTAATGCCACTGTGGCGACCATACTCCTGGGGGCGCCACACATGCGCGCCTTTTATAGCAAGCGGGACCTTCTGCACGCTTCCAGATCTCTGAGATGGACCAATGAGAACTGGAGCGGGACCTGAGCACATGACTCCCGCTCTCCAATAGGAGATCATCCCATGAGCATGCCCAGTAAGAGGACAGAAGGACAGCCTCAGGAGAGATTTGCTGCAAGGCAATCTCCTCTGCAATCTCTTCTGCAGTGGAAAAACAGGAGAGTGCAGAATGTGAGGATTTGGATCTCTGCTGAGTAAACACAGAAATCCGACTCCTAACACATGCGATACCGCGCTCCAACTGTTGGCCTTGACACAGGGTTCATTCCTGGTCAATAAGTATGCCATTTGGTTTCGGACACTGGCTTCCGAGCTGGAATGGTCAGACAATACCCCAATTTTTTGGAGGGGTTTGGCTGACCACGTTAAGGATGCTGTGGCCACTCGGGAGGTTCCCGGCACTCTGCAGGAGCTCATTACCAGCTCCAACCATATTAATCTCCGCTTCTTCGAGCGAGGGTTGGAGCGCTCCCAGTCCAGACAGAGGTTTAGGTTGGCTCCAACTTTCTCCAAACCTCTGGAGTCTCCCGATCGAGCGTTCGAGTTGTCGGCAGTTAGGGAGGTGCCTCACACGGGCTCTAAGTTCTGCCCAGATCGAACCTCCATAGCCCACGCTCACTGCCGACAGTCTGGTCACCTTGCCAATAGGTGCCCACAGCGTTCAGAGATGTCCGCGTCTAGTGGCAACAGCAAGAGGGTTACGAGACACCACACTGTTTTCCTCCAAGCTAACCTTTAAGGGGGTGTTGGAGTTCGGCTCCTCTCCTCTGGCGGTGGAGGTTTGCGTAGATTCTGGAGCACGCAGTCCCATTGGTTATGCTACCTCAGCTGGTCACCATCAGGGTGGTGAACGTTTCGACATTACCCTCGCAAATTACCCATCAATTACTCCATTAAAACTCTCACTGCCTCTGTCCTGTCACGAGACAGTGTCGCTCCTTATTATCGCCGAGGGCATTAACCAGGTCCTCCTAGAAGTTCCCTGGTTGCGCTGCCACTCTCCCCATATAGAGTGGTCCTTGGGGAGAATACTGGGTTGGAGCAAGTCCTGTGAGGATAGGTGTGTGAAGGACCGCATTCAGATAGCCTCCACCGATGTCCTCATGGATCTCTCCGCACTCCCAAGTCACTACCAGCAATGCGCGGACATGTTCTTGAAAAAGTCCGCTGAGACTCTTCCGCCCCATCGCCCCTACGACTGTCCTATAGACCTCTTGCCAGGCGCAGAACCCCTCGAGGTCGCGTATATCCTCTGTCCCTTCTGGAGATGGAGGCCATGTCCCAGTACATCAGTGAGAACCTGGCAAGGGGGTTTATTAGGAAGTCGGTGTCACCAGCGGGGGTGGGATTCTTCTTCGTACAGAAGAGTGGAGAGCTGCGCCCGTGCGTTGATTACAGAGGTCTCAATGCCATAACCGTCAAAAACAAATATCCTCTTCCCCTGATCTCTGAGTTGTTCGACAGGTTGCGTGGGGCCCGGGTCTTCACTAAGCTAGACCTACGAGGGGCTTACAACCTGATCCGCATACGCGAAGGGGACGAGCAGAAGACAGCCTTTAATACCAGGGATGGCCATTATGAGTATCTGGTCATGCCCTTCAGCCTCTGTAACGCCCCAGCTGTCTTCCAGGACTTCGTAAATGATGTCTTTTGCGATATGCTCTCCACCTCGGTGGTGCTCTATCTGGATGACATCCTCATCTTCTCTCCAGATTTGGCTTCTCACCGGAGAGACGTCTGAAAGGTCTTCGACCGCTTGCGGGCGAATTCTCTCTTCGCCAAGTTGGAGAAGTGTCAGTTTGAGCAGGAGTCTTTACCTTTCCTGGGCTATATCATCTCGGCCCAGGGGTTGGCTATGGATCCTGCCAAATTGCAGGCGGTAATGTAATGGCAGGAACCCCATTCCCTTAAAGCGGTGCAGCGCTTTTTGAGGTTCGTTAATTACTACCGTCAGTTCATTCCCCACTTCTCCACACTGGTAGCTCCTTTGGTCACCCTCACCAAAAAGGGAGCCAATCCCAAGGTTTGGTCAGAACAGGTCTCCGCGGGCTTCTCGTCTTTTAAGACCCATTTTGCTGGCGCTCCTATCCTCCACCGTCCCGATGTGGATAAACCCTTTATCCTAGAGGTGGATGCCTCGTCTGTCGGTGCAGGAGCAGTCCTTTTCAAGGTCGGAAGCATCTCTGCTTCTTCTCAAAGACCTTCTCACCGGCGGAGAGAAACTACTCCATTGGGGACAGGGAGCTGCTGGCAATGAAGTTGGCCTTTTCCGAGTGGAGACATCTCCTGGTCTATTTACAAACAGCCCAGCGCTTGAACTCTCGACAAGCTAGGTGGTCGCTCTTCTTCTCCCGCTTCCATTTTACCTTGCACTATCTGTCCGGTGAGAAGAACGTCCTGGCTGATGCTCTCTCTCTCGCTCGGTAGTGTCAGTGGAGGAGGCTGAGCTTCGGCTAATCGTCCCCTCTGAGAGTCTGAGGACCGTGGCTCGGGTTGCCCTC
The DNA here is from genome assembly GCF_039654945.1 of Dendrobates tinctorius. Taxonomy (NCBI): domain Eukaryota; kingdom Metazoa; phylum Chordata; class Amphibia; order Anura; family Dendrobatidae; genus Dendrobates; species Dendrobates tinctorius. Next base: position 34,275 of record NW_027361915.1, on the reverse strand, counting down.
GAGTCAGTGCCACCGGGCAAGACCTTTGTTCCTCCCCGCCTGCAGCCAGAGATTCTCGCGTGGGCAAACACGTCCAGGGTGGGTGGTCACTTTGGTGATAAGCGGACCACGGAACTTCTGGCAAGGACTTATTGGTGGCCGCATATGGCTCGGGACATGAGCGAATACATTCAGGCATGAGTCTTTTGTGCTCGGAACAGGTCCTCTAGGCAGAGGCTGGCTGGGTTATTGTTACCCTTTGCCGGTGGCAGACAGACCCTGGGAGATGGTTGGCATGGATTTTGTGGTCGGCCTCCCCAAATCCAGTGGCAGCACGGTCATCTGGGTGGTCACCGATCATTTTTCTAAAATGGTGCATCTGGTGCCACTCGTGCGGCTGCCTTCTGCCCGTGGTCTCACTGCGCTGTTCATAAAGCACGTATTTCGTTTGCACGGTATGCCGGACAAGATAGTTAGTGACCGAGGTCCCCAATTTGCGTCTCAGTTTCGGAGGGAGCTCTGCAGTCTACTCAGTATTGAGCTAAATTTGTCCTCCGCTTATCATCCCAAGATGAACGGGTTGGTTGAGAAAGCTAACCAAACTCTGGTCACATACCTGCGACATTTTGTCTCGGCCAGGCAGGATGACTGGGCATCCTTACTACGGTGGGCAGAATTTGCCCTGAATAATGCAGTGGCTGATTCCACTGGTCAGACTCCATTCCTCAATCAACTCCGCCATGCTGGAGGACTGGCCGCAAAAAATTCACAGAAAGGCGGACCCATGATACAGGAAGAATCTGATTCGTATATACAAGTGTATGGCCAGGTAGAAACAGGACAGGGCACAGCAACCAGAGCAGGACAGCTGCCGTGTCAATTTGTAATAAATGCAGTGGGACATTGATATGACCCTATCAATATTCCTAGGTCCCAACAATTGCTTACTGAGGCTGTCCAGAACGCAATCCTGTATGCCTCCTCTCTCCCCCCGATACGATGCCTCAACGTACAGTGGCTATACCATTAATCTCTGCCGGTATTTTTCAATATCCCAGGAAGGATGCTGCCATGGTCATAGTATCAGCAATAGAACGGTGCATACAGGGAAACCCCATAAAATTGGAGGAGGTCCGATTTGTCCTCTGCAGCCGCCTAACGGCCCATCAGGCAATACAATCTCTAACTGTAACAGAGCCTCCTGCCCCGCTCCCACAGCAGATGCCTCTTGTGCCCGTACTGCCGCTACCTCCTCCCTCCGAGTTGTCAGTAATATATGAATTTAAAGAAGAAAATGTGGAAACGACTCCTGACAGGTCAAAGTATACTCCCTTCACCCCATCACAAATAGACACTCTTTGCAATCAATTACCCGTTCCAGAGACTTCCCCCATGGCTTTCTACAGGCAAATGGCATCAAATCGAGAGATTTATTCTACTCCCCGAAGAGATCTATTGCACATACTTCGAGTAAAAGCTGGGGAGGGGTATTTTCCAATTATTGAGGGTGGCATAATGTATAATGTGGATCTGGATGGGGGAACCTATGAGAATGGTGTTGATTTCTGCAATGCTTTAAAGGTCTGGGCACAAGATAGATTGGCGGACCAAGCTACCTCTCTCACAGATGTCACACAGGACAAGGGGGAGACTGCCGAGAAGTTCTATGGGCGTCTTATGGTAGTATTTAGAGATCTGGGATTCTCACTGTATAATAAAGCCCATACACATCTTTTTGTGGCAGCTTTGATGTCCGGCCTTAAACCCGAATTGCAAGAGGCGATAATGTCAGTTAGACCTGATGTTGAGAATTCCACTCCGGATGATGCTTTGAAAGTAGTAAAAAGTTTTCAGAAGAATTTAACCCATTCTGCAGCGGCAGGGAAACAAAAATAAGCCTGCAGCTGCAGCTGCAGCAGCTCCAGTTCCTCCAATAACAGCAGCCCCCACCATTGCGCCCAGCGCGGCTGCGAGTACACAGCTGGTTCCTTATCACTGGAGCACACAGCAAACTCTGGCCCCCCCTCAGACTTCAGCTCCCTACTCCAATATCTCTGCTAATCCTATGAATAGGAACCTTCCTCCCCAGATCCGCTGTGCCAATTCTCGTCTACAATGCTGGCGCTGCAGCCGACTCGGTCACTTTCAGAGGGACTGTCACACTCCCGCTGATAGATGCTACCCTCAAGTTCTCTCTTCCAATCGTAATCTAAATACTGGGAACCCTAGAGGATACCCCGGTTACGGACAGCCCCAAAATCCTGATAATTGTCCATACTGAAGGGTTGGCCAACCAGGGTCTTCCATCACAATGTCCTCCACCAAACCTGGGGCATGCTCATCCGTCACGCTCCCTGTAGGGGACACCCTTGTTAAGTTCATGGTAGACACTAGGGCAGTCAATTCTATAATCAAATCATCAGATGTACCTACGGATATCCCTATTCAATTCTCAGATCAAGAGCTTGTTTTAATTGGAGTAGATGGCAGACCCAATAAACATACTCTTACAAAATCCATCCCTGTGGGACCCAAGGTTACTGCTCAGTTCGTGATCTCTCTCACATGTCCAGTAAATTTACTGGGGGTAGATTTATTATCACAGTTCCGCTCCAGAATACAATTCCAAGATGATGGTCAGATGGTTCTTAGGTTACATAACCCCTATGCAGATGAAGACAGTGAGGAAATCTGTATTTTGCATGCCCTTCCCACAGTTACGATGGCCCTGATAGGCCCAGATCCACCCCCAATATTGCCTGAGGATCAACGACTCACCCCATACCTCTCAGAGGTACCATCTAAACTTTGGTCAAAAGGTCCAAATGATATAGGGAAAATGCCCGTAGAACCAGTAAAAGTATTTCTCAAACCTGGTGCCCCTTTTCCCAAAGTCCATCAATGTCCTTTGAAACATGATCAGGAGCGGGGCCTTCAGGAGCAAATACAAACATTACTTGATAACGGTGCTCTGGTACCCTGTTTTTCTCCATGTAATACGCCCTTGTTTCCCGTTAAGAAAAAGACCCCACCTGGCCAGCCCCCTGTGTACCGGCTGGTGCAAGATCTGCGGGCAGTTAATGCAGCTACTATTCTGGAAACTCCAGTGGTGCCTAATCCACATACTCTAGCAGGATGCTGCTTGGTTTACAGTCATTGACCTTGCCAATGCCTTCTTTAGCATTCCGTTAAACCCAGATTGCTAGTTTCTGTTTGCATTCAGTTTTCAGGGACGACAGTTAACATGGACAGTTATGCCACAATGGGCCCAAAACAGTCCCAACCAGTTTGCAAAAAACATGAGCGAGTGTCTCTTGCCCTGGCAGTTAGGTCACCCTCAAGTTACGCTGCTTCAGTATGTGGATGATCTTTTGTTGTGTGCACGGACGGAGCAGGAAGCCATTGCTGCCACTGTTAGCCTCCTCAAGCATCTGGCAGCACTGAACTGTCGGGTTTCAGCCTCGAAACTTCAGTTCTGCCTTGGTCAAGTGATATTCTTGGGTCACTGTCTCCTTCAGGGTGTCAGACACCGCACAGAAGAAAGAAAAATAGCTGTCAGCTTCCTTCCTTTCCCAAAAGATGAAATTGAACTCCAACGCTTTCTTGGACTGTGCACTTATTGTCGTCAGTGGATACCGGATGCATCCCACATAATGCACCCCCTTTACAATGCCTTGAAAGACGGCATAATGAACTACAAGGAAAGATCACCGGTTTGCATGGAAAGCCTTCATCATGCCTTCTCTGAGTTGAAGCGGCTTATTGCTTCCGCCCCTGCCTTGGGTATCCCGGACTATACTCGACCGTTCCATTTGTATGTGTCTGAGAATGAAGGACACGCAGCAGGGGTACTTACACAATCACATGGCAGCAGGCAACGACCAGTGGGCTATTATTCGGCCCGCCTCGACCCAGTGGCCAGAGCATCACCAAGATATGCTGACGAGTTTGATCGATTCCACACGGGATACGCTGTTACCACAGAGGACACTGTAGTGCACGCAGCTGCACTCCCGCCTTCACAGTCAGCACAAGAAGCAGACCTCCAGGCTCTGTCTACTGCATGTACTTTGGCCAAGAACAGACGGGCTAATATATATACGGACTCACAGTATGCATTTGGTATTGCTCGCGATTTTGGGGCTTTATAGGCCAATCGAGGGTTTATTACTACTGCCGGAACCCCAGTTAAAAATGCTGCTGAAGCTGTTAAAAACCTCATGGACTCGATTAAATTACCTACTCAGGTGGCTATTATCAAAGTTAAGGCGCACGGTCCTAGGAACAGTCCACAGACTGTTGGCAACGCATTTGCAGATATGCAAGCAAAAGCCGACGCTCTTTTACCCGTTGAACCAACAATACCAACTATGGTGACCACACGCTCTCAGCGTAAACAGTTACAAGAAGCATTGACCCTACGAGAACCTGATGATCTACAACAGACTGAAGTTTTCTGGTGGACCCTGCGAGACCGCTTAATGACGATGCAGAGAATGTCTCCAAAGGAAGAGGTGAAGCAATGGAAGGCTGATGGGGCACGAATAGATAATGGTCTCTGGAAAAAGGACCAACTTGTGTGTCTCCCTAAGCGGATGTACCCTGCTATTGCCACATGGGCACATGGACCTACACATCGAGGAAAGAATCAGGCCCTCACACTGGTGCGAAAATTCTACTGGGCCCTGGGAATTTCCACAGTTTTGACAGCGCTCAACCGTGCCTGTAATATCTGTCAAACTTGTAATCCCGGTCAACTTCAACGTGTACCCCCGAAGCATCTTGCTAAGCCCGACTATCCTTTCCAAAGGCTCCAGGTGGACCATATCACGTTACCTAAGTCTGGAAGGTATGAATACTGTTTGGTTGTTGTTGACATGTTCTCCAGTTGGCCGTAAGCATTCCCTGTTACCAACATGACTGCAAAAACCACAGCAAAGAAACCGGTGATGGAAGTCATATGCAGATATGGGGTTCCAGAAGTTGTTGAAAGTGACCAAGGCCCAGCCTTTTCTTCTCATGTGTACCAAGAAGTTCTGACAATGCTTGGATCCACTGTAGCCCTCCATACTCCGTACCACCCACAATCCAGTGGGAAAGTTGAGAGGTTGAATGGCACACTGAAGGGACAATTGACCAAAATGATACAGGAGACTACGGCTCCATGGCCAGAGCTCCTACCCATTGTACTATACCATATTCGTACTACCCCTATTGCAAAACATGGCCTGTCCCCATATGAGATATTGTTTGGTACTAGGCCCCCAGTTGCAAATTTCCAACCTCAGCAGTTATCAGAAGAGACTGACCGTGCTGTTCAATATGTTATTCAGCTTAGTAAAAATCTTGCTAACACCCATGCTCTAGTTTCTTCTTCTCTTCCAGATTCAGCAGAAACCGACACCTGTCATAACCTGCAGCCTGGTGATTTGTTAGTCGTGAAAAGACATGTCAGGAAGCATGGACTAGAACCCTTGTATGACGGTCCATATCAAGTCCTCCTCATCACCCCTACATCAGTGAAACTAGAAGGAAGACTGACTTGGATTCACGCATCGCACTGCAAGCTGGTTAAACAAGCCAATAGCAAATAAGGGGGCATAATGTTCTGGTCTTTCGCATTTTCGATATTATTATTGGTAACCGCATGGGACAGCCTAAATTCCCCAATGTCCTTGAATAAGTTTATACAACATCATGAAAAATTACTGAGAGATTTGTTGGGCAATTCCCAGTCTCTGGCAGACTGTTGGATCTGCATGTATTCACCAATGTCAGCCACGAGCATCCCCTTTTTGGCTATCCCTGTTCCACCTGAGGAGTTATTTGCTTGGACTAACTGTTGTGACACACTCGCTAATAATGCCACAGATAATGCTAAATTATGGAATTTAACTGTTGGTATACCTATTGTGGGATGGGTAGGATACCCCTGGTGACAAGGTAACCTTTCAGGAAGCAATACCCAACTTCAATATTTGGCCTACAAAGGAGGGGCTTGGGTCCCTAAGAATAAGACTAGTCTAACAAATCTAGGGCAAATTCCAACATATGGTTTACAAGTCAGCTTCAATGTAACTTCACACTCTACTGATGCCTTCAAACCAATGTTGCTAGAAAGAAGGTTGCATAATACGTCATGGAAATTTTCTAATTTGTTTCCCCAGGGTTCTAACGAAACCTGTGCCAGTATTCCTGGCAATATATCTTGTAATGAGTCCTCTGAATATATACTAGGAACCTCCACTTGTGGAAATCCCGATGTAGGCTATTGTAGTCCTTTAGGACAATCTCCAGCTTGGTGTATGCTTCAGAATGTATCTGCATTCATAGACTTAGTTCATAGATTGGTGCTGCAACATTAAGCCCTATGGGATTTACCTGATGATATGTTCTAGGTATGTGGAGACAATGCTTATTAATGGTTGCCAGTAGGGGTATGAGGAACTTGTTCTCTGGGTCGCTTGACCCTGGCCACCTTTGTTATTCCAAACAAACAGTTGGATACACAGGCTATACCCAAACATACATTATACAAAAGAGCTGCAGACAATTCACTCTGCCCTTCAGGGAGACCACATATAGTGCAGATGAGTGTGGCCAATAAAATTGTCAGTTCCATTTTCATTTACCCTATGATTACACAAATGCGAGATAAATTGGTTAGGGCCACAGACTATCTAGATGATCAAATTTGGAATATACTGGACATACTTAATACTACTGTTGCTGTCCAAAATCAAATTATTATAGTCACTAATCAACTTACTATAGTGCTGGACTACTTAACAGCAGCACAAGGTGGTATGTGTCAGGTCATTGGACCCGCTTGCTGTCATTATATAGATCCTAACAGTACTATGAAGTTAAAGTTAAAGTTAGAAGACATTCGAAGACGCAGAGATCATTACAATAAAGACAATGATCGTACTAAGGACAGTTGGTGGTCAGACACCTTCTCCTTTCTCAATCCAGCCAATTGGTTTAAGGGAATTGGGGGCTGGATAGCTGGGATCTTACAAAGCTTGTTACACATTGCTGCCTGTATCCTTTTTGTATATGTGATACTAAAACTTGTTTTTTGGTGTACTTCTGTATGTATTAGGAAATTCTGCACCAAGACAGCTAATGACGATACCAAAGGTGTCGTTGTCCCTGCTCTTCTCTGCACCGATCACAAAAGGCTACTTGATGAAGATGTTGAAGCCAAGCACATGGCTACCTACAAAAGATCTCCACCACCGTCATCAAAAATTGTTATTCGTGAATTGCAGCATACAGGGGCATGGGTGCGCCGCGACAGCCATGACTGGTAACACGGCATCAGTCATGTGAAGACCAGTACCCCTCAAGCTGTTAGCTTGGGATAGCACCTCTGATGCTGCATATGTGTTAAAAAAAATGTATCTAGGGGGATTGTGAAGGGTTAAAACAAAAGTCAAAGCTGAAGTTTCGTTTTATCCATTCTCTGAAGGTTTTATTTCTCCATTTTTTTTGCTGTAAGATAATTTTTTGTAATTGGCATGGGCTGTCATGAAACCTGACTGTTCCTATCAGGTGCAAGATAAGGGAACCGGGGGTGTACTACTCTGAAGAATATGCCACTATACTACTTTCAATGATGGACATATATGTAGTTTCCGGTTTTCTTGCAATATTATTGGCTTATAAAGTGAAATGATGTTATTGGTATTTGAGAACTTTGCATAATTAAGCAAAATATTATAAAAGAAGTGACTACAATAAACGGGTTACCGATCTCTTTGGATCGTCCCACACAGAGACACGTCTCCGTTTGGTCAATTGAGTTGCTAGCAACACTCTGTGGAATAATTTGGACATCACTGGCTCAACTATGAAGGGTTAATTTAACTCTCTCCCTATCAACCTGTGATCCAGTGTCCACGAGGGTGGTGAAGGGGATACCATCCACTACCACGCTCCCAGAAGAGTCAAATCGGTCTGTTCTCCTGCCGGTGCAATTCAGTTGCCACTGATGTTGCGGCATCCTCTTCGGCAATCGCCATGGGAGATCAACCGGGCTTGATGCTAGCTGGATCCTCTCTGTGGGGGGACAAGTTTGCAGAGTCTGAACAGTTTTACATAGAACAGACATATTTTTAGTCAGTTCCTGTACTTGCAGTCGTAAATCTACAATAGAATCTTCAGCTGGAGTCTGCACATGCCGAACTGCAGGCACCTTGGGTGAGGATACTGCCCCCTGGAGGTACGTAACTGCTGGATCTTTAACTGGCTCAGTGCAGACATAAGTAGAAAGTCTTAAGATATGTATGGATCTGTCTTTAAACTGAACAAAGGGTTCTGTAATGACATCAAGCGCAGTTGTGCCTTACTGGAATCAGACAAAAGACCTTCAATGAACTGTTCTTTCAGCATTTTGTTCTCATCTCTTACACTGTCTGGATCACTTTGTTTAATGGCCTGCAGCGACTCCTGCAGGTTTAAGGCATAGTCTCCAACAGTGTCCTGTGGTTTCTGTCTGCAGCTGAAAAATCGCATCTTTATTTCTGAAGCAGTACGGGTGTCAAAAGTATCCTTTAATTTAGCAAAAATGTCTTTTACAGTCTTTTTATCAGTAGCTGGCCAAGATTTAACTTCTCTCTGAGCAACGCCACTGAGCTGACTTGTAAGTATACTGACTTTCTGCTCCTCTGACATAGGATAAATTTCACACATGCTGCGCAGCTTCCCCTTGAAGTCACTTAAGGTGTGCAATTCTCCATTGTACTGTGGCAGCCATGTCGCACCCAATAAAAAAGGCATGGTGAGAGGCAATATGGGAGCTGCAGCTGCTGCACCCTGGGTGTCACTGGGATTAGACATCTTCCCCCCTAGTTAACCCTTGCAGGGGTGCGACTCACCGCTTCGGTTGATGCAGGTCGTTGCTCCTGTAGTACTTTAGGCATGCACGGTATCCTGTTCGAATCCTGTTCGTGACACCAAAATGACGTGCCCCAGGAGCCGTGGGATGCTCGGTGCCGGGTCGGTCATCTTAAAGGGATATGTCACAGTGGCAGTGACCCGGTCTGTGGCCCCAGGTGGTCATGTAAAAGAGGTAGAATTGAATGGGAATAAAATTTATGTAGTGATTTGTTACAACAGTTGGAGTGTTCGACTATAGTATACTACTGGGGGAGTAGACGGTGATGGCAGTGCAGATATTTAACCCTCTCCAACCAGGGCAGACCCCCAGAGATTGTGATGGAAGTAAAGGGCACAGAGTAATAAGGCAGGATACAAGAAAAGTCTATCATTTACTGAAGTTCAGGTGCAGTTCAGAGGAGATATCACAACTCTCACCAGGTTACAGTCTGCTCTGGAGAATGTGAGTTATCCTTCCTCTGCTGTGACTCGGTGTAAGCTTCCTGCTGTTTTATTCCCCTGAGAAAACAGCAGGAGCGGAGCTGCAAAGATCCTTCCTGCCCGGCGCTAGAGCTTCCTGTGTCTCTCTGACACAGATAGCAGCACGGCTGAATGACGTCATCATTGTGCGGCGCGGCTGCTGTGCTAGAGACACAGGAAGCAGCCGGAGGGAGAAGACGGTGATGCTGCAGACCGGACATGTGAGGTACTGTGCTGCCTGTCACTGCTGCTGTGTGTGTGTGCGAGTGACTGTGTATGTGTGTGTATGTATGTAGTGTGATGATGGGAGTGATGGGGAGTGATGGAGAAGGCAATGATGTAATATGTAGTATGTGTGTGAAGTGGATGTGTGTGTGTATGTATGTATGTGTCGTGTGTATGTGTGTGTGTGGATCGATGTGTATGTGTAGGCGGAGAAGGCCATGATGGGGTAATGGGGAGAAGGCCATGATGGGGTGATGGGGAGAAGGCCATGATGGAGGTGATGGGGAGAAGGCCATGATGGAGCTGATGGGGAGAAGGTCATGATGGAGGAGAGGGGGAGAAGGCAATGATGGAGGTGATGGGGAAAAGGCCATGATGGAGGTGATGGGGAAAAGGCCATGATGGAGGTGATGGGGAAAAGGTCATGATGGAGGTGATGGGGAAAAGGCCATGATGGAGGTGATGAGGAAAAGGCCATGATGGAGGTGATGGGGAAAAGGCCATGATGGAGGTGATGGAGAGAAGGCCGTGATGGGGAGAAGGCCATGATGGGGAGAAGGCCTTGATGGAGGTGATGGGGAAAAGGCCATAATGGAGGTGATGGGAAGAAGGCCATGATGGAGGTGATGGGGAGAAGGCCATGATGGAGGTGATGAGGATAAGGCCATAATGGAGATGATGGGGAGAAGGCCATGATGGAGGTGATGGGGAGAAGGCCATGATGGAGGTGAGGGTGGGAGGAGACCATGATGGAGGTGATGGGGAAAAGGCCATGATGGAGGTGATGGGGAGAAGGCCATGATGGAGGTGATGGGAAAAAGGCCATGATGGAGGTGATGGTGATAAGGCCATGATGGGGGTGATGGAGAGGGCAATGATGGGGATGGTGGGGAAAGAGAAAATGATGGAAGTGGTGGAAAGGGCAATGATGGGGTGGGGGAGAAGGCAATGATGGTGGTAGTGGAAAAGACAATGATGGGAGTGATGAGGAAGGAGGCAATGATGGGGGTGGTGGAGGAGAAGGCAATGATGGAGGTGGTGGAAAAAGGAAATGATGGGGTGGCAGGGGAGAAAGCAATGATAGTGGTGGGGGAGAAGGCAATGATGGAGGTGGGAAAGAGGGCAATGATGGGGTGGGGGAGAGGACAATAATGGGATGTGGGGAGAGGAGGACAATGAGGGGTGTAGGGGATTGGGATGGGAGGAAGGGGGACCTATAATGGCCTTAGGAACAGGGGGAGGTGGAGTACGACATTATTATCGCTTATTATGTCTAACACAGTCCCTTAGTATATAGTGTACTCACTTATTATGTCTAACACAGTCCCTTAGCATATAGTAAATGTACTTATTATGTATAACACAGACCCTTAGCATATAGTGCACTCACTAATTCTGTATAACACCATCCTTAGTTACATAGTTTCCTCTTTTATTATGTATAACACCATCCCTTATTACGTACCATCCTATCTAGTTATATATGGTGCCGTCCCTTATTATATAGCTTCCTCTGCTGTTATGTACAGTGCTGTCTCTTACATAGTGTATTCTTGTTAATTTTGTAATTAACATTGCCCTCTTTTATTACATAGTCCCCACTCATTTAGATATAAAGTGACTGTTGATGGAGGAGCCGGTGACCAGACGACTAGTCCACCATCTCCTCCATTAGAAAGGAAGCTTTCCTAGCCATCATTGCATTATACAGCTAACAAGACGGTATGTAATAAAAAACAGGGATCTATATAATACAATATGCAGGGAACGGTGCTGTACATAACAAGAGAGGGCACTGCATAATAAGGGACAGCAATATACATAATAAAGGAGACTATGTAATATATATATGTATGTGTGTGGCGCAATATATATATATATACAGTATATATATATATATATATATATATATATAGCTTTGTCGCCATAAAAGGAAGAGGGCCCAGACACATTTCTTGCACAGGGGCTCCAAGCTGTCAGTGTCCGCCCCTGGATTGAACCCCAGGTGGAAGATTCCCTATAATGAGGCAGATGGAGGCACTGTGGGTGCTATAGAAGGACCTGTGATCCAGTGGTGTCCATCTTTTTAGGATTGCATAAACGTGCTCTCAGCCACAGTTTTGTGCACTTCTGAAAAGAATACCACTGAACAGAGGCCAGACGGAGTCCAGAGTAACTCTGCTGCCTCATTATAGTGAATAGATCAATCGCAGGCCAGGATTGATAATCTGCCCAACTGGGCATTTTCCCTCTGGGCCACGATGTTTCCATTCATAGTGGGTGCGGGCCGGTAATGCCGACTGATCTTGCCGACCGACTGGCCGCTAATCTGGCCACCGACCCGTTTTTCCGGCCACTGGCCCTTTAAATCTGCTGGCACGGTGGTTCTAGAAGGGTTGCAACAAGAATGGAGTTGATTTTTTGAGGTAATTATGCCACCGGAAGGGGCGGGCCTAGAGCTGTTTAGACCAGAGTTGATTTTTGTGATCCTCATTTTAGCCACTCTAATCAATATGGCTCTAGTCCCCGCCCCTTCTGGTGACATCATTACCTCAAAAAATCGTTCTAGTCGCTACTGTGCCGGAAGAGGAGCTGCTGCTGCCAGAGAGATATCTGTGCTTGCAGCTTTGTGCCTGTCTGCTGGTGATCTGTGCCCCTCAGCTATGTGCCGCCCAGTGATCTATGTGTCCCCCCTGTGATCTCTGTGGCTCCAGCTATGTGCCCACCCTGCGATTTCTGTAGCCCCAGCTATGTGCCCCCCAGATTTGTGCCCCATGTGATATCTGTGTTCCCTTCCAACTATATGCCCCCATGTGATCTGTGCCTCCCAGCAATGTGCCCCCCATGATCTCTGTGGTCCCAGCTATGTGCCCCCCTGTGATCTGTGCACATAGCTATATGGACCCCTGTGATCCCTGTGCCCCCCAGCTATGTGTCCCCTGTGATCTCTGCTCCCCCTGTGATTTCTGTGCCCTTCAGTTATGTGCCCTCCTGTGATCTCTGTGGCCCCAGTTATATGCCCCTTTGTGATCATTGTGGCCCTAGCCATGTGCCCCCATGATCTCTGTGGCCCCAGCTATGTGCCTCCCTGTGATCTCTGTGACCCCAGCTATGTGCCTTCTCTATGATCTCTGTGGCTCTAGCTATGTGCCCCCCTGTGATCTCTGTACCCCCTGTGATTTGTGTGCCCTCCATCTATATGCCCCCCGGTAATCTCTGTGGCCCCAGCTATGTGTTCCTCGTGATCTCTGTTCCCCCACTGATATCTGTGCCCTTCAGCTATGTGCCCTCCCGTGATCTCTGTGGCCCCAGCTATGTGCCTCCCTGTGATCTCTGTGGCCCCAGCTATGTGGCTTCTCTGTGATCTCTGTGGCTCTAGCTAAGTGCCCCCTGTGATCTCTGTACCCCCTGTGATTTGTGTGCCCTCCATCTATATGCCCCCTGTGATCTCTTGCCCCAGCTATGTGCCCCCCAGCTATGTGCCCCAATATGATCTCTGTGCACCCATGTGATCTCTGTCCCCCCAACTATATGCCCCCTGTGATCTCTGTGCCTCCCAGCTATGTACCCCTGTGATCTCTGTGCTCTCGGCTATGTGCCCCCTGTGATCTGTTCCCCATGTGATCTCTCTGCTCCCCCAGCTATATGCCCGCTGTGATCTCTGTGGCACCAGCTATGCACCCCTCTGTGATCTCTGGCCCCAGCTATGTGCCCCCCAGCTATGTTCCCCAATATGATCTCTGTGCACCCATGTGATCTCTGTCCCCCAACTATATGCCCCCCGTGATCTCTGTGCTCCCAGCTATGAGCCCCTGTGATCTCTGTGGCCCTAGCTATATGCCACCCTGTAATCTCTGTTGCCCCAGCTATGTGCCCCCTTGATCTCTGTGGCACCAGCTATGTGCCCCCCTGTGATTTCTGTCCCCCATAGCTATATGTCCTCCTGTGATCTCTGTGCCTCCCAGCTATGTGCACCTGTGATCTCTGTGCTCCCAGCTATGTGCCCCACTCTGATGTCTGTGGCCCTAGCTATGTGCCCCCTGTGATCTCTGTTGCCCCAGCTATGTGCCCCCTGTGATTTCTGTGTCCCATAGCTAAATGTCCTCCTGTGATCCCTGTGCCCCCAGCTATGTGCCCCCTTCTGATCTGTTCCCCATGTGATCTCTCTGCTCCCCCAGCTTTATGCCCCCTGTGATCTGTGCCCCCCAGCTATGTACACCCCTGTGATCTTAGTGGCTCCCAGCTTTGTGACCCCTGTGATCGCTGTGCCCCCCTGCTATGTACCCCCTGTGATATTTGTGCTACCATGTGATCTCTGTGCCCCCTGTGATCTTTGTCCCCCCCAGCTATGTGCCCCCCAGCTATGTGCCCTCCTGTGATCTTTGTATCCCCCTGTGATTTCTGTGCCCCCTGTGATCTTCGTGCCCCCCAGGTGATCTCTGTCCCCCCGGTGATCTATGAGCCCTACCCGGTAATTTATGTGCCTGCCTGGCAATACCTGTACCCCCCAGTGCTGTATATCCCCCCTCCCCCAGTGCTGTAAATCCTCCCCAGGGCTGTATGTGCCCCTAACTGATATGTATATTCACCAGTGCTGCATTTACCCCAGAAGTGCTGTATATCCCCCCAGTGCTGTATATCCCCCATCTGTGATGTATGTAGCCCCCACCAGTGATGTATATTCTCCCAAGGGACATATATACCCCCAGGGCTGACGATGCTTCCTAGTGATGTATATAGCCCCTCAGTGATGTCTATTCCTCCCAGCCTCCCCAGTGATGAATATGTCCCAGCCTCTCCTGTGACATCTATGCCCCCAGTCCCTCCTGTAATTTATATGACCCCAGAGGTTCCTGTGATGCAGCAGTCTCAATGTTATGTATGTACAGCAGTCCCAGCGTCTCCTATGTGACGTATATACAGCAGTCCCATCGTCTCCTATGTGATGCATGTACAGCTGTCTCAGCGTCTCCTATGTGATATATACAGCAGTCCCAGCATCTCCTATGTGATGTATAGACAGCTGTCACAGTGTTTCCTATGTGATGTATATACAGCTGTCTCAGTGTTACCTATGTGATGTATATACAGTAGTCTCGGCGTCTCCCATGATTTACAAAACTTATTATGACAAAAAGTTGACTGCGCTCCTGGCCGTCACAAACCTGGAAAAGCAGCTGTGAGAAGCAACATGATCAATACCACCTAACATTACAAATGCACCAAAGAGAAGCAGCTCCAGCCGTCACATTAAGGGTGAGTTACCGCAATTGATTGTTTGACTAAATATACCGGGGTAATTTTCAAGGTGGTCATTTTTGTGTGGCCCCTGAATGATGGTACAAATTTCCCCCACCAAGAAACGGGTTACCCACCCCTGCTCTAGTGCATTCCATACTGAGACAGCTAGAATGTATGGTTGTAGTCAGGATCTGGAAGGAGCCCATACGTTCTAACTACAACCCTGCTGTTAGTCGAGCCCTGCAGTGCAGCACCAGGACGTATCAGGGACAGCTGGAGCTCCTACCTGCATGCCTGATCTCGGCTGCTGCCTGCTTCCATTTAAGTTCGGGTCTGGGTGAGTGTTCCCAGCCCTGAAACAAGTATACAGCCAGGGTCATACTTGTAGTGGGCACGGATCTGATTAAGGAAAGTGCCACTGACTGGGTGTGCCTTTCCTACCCTCCCCTTACCCCTGATTGGTTCGGGCATGACAGCTGCCCTTCCATGATTTAGTGAGGTGGGGTTTAAGTATGGGGGGGCCAATTGGGATGAAGAAGGGATTAGCACAGCCCCTTCCTACGTATATAAAGTCCTTGGACGTTAGCAGCCCTTCCTCTTCCTCCGTTCACTGCGGTCCTGGAAGTGCTTTTCCCACCCTCCCTCCCCTTTTTGTTACAAATTTGCTGATGTTATGTTATTTCGTTCTTTTATTCGTAGTTATTACAAGTCACGGCGGTGGAGAAGTTATGGCACGAAGCTACGGCTTGCCGGCTGACTTGCCTGCGTCTATGGAGCAGGGCATTGAGCGGCTAGCGCGTTTTAAGAAAGCTAAGTGCCTGTTTACAAAAGGTTGTTAAATTTTATAAAAGAAGTTTAATAAAGCTGTGACCGACTTTCACCCATCATTTGATCTCAGTGTTTGATTAATAGTGGTTAAGAGGGGCTGAGGAAATGCGTTAAGGGGTTACCTTCCCCTCCTTTTAGGTCGACACAGTCTGAGAAACTCGCACGAGACTGGCACCTCAATACTAGGCACTGCCACCGGAGCTTCAGACCAGAGCGTTCAGCTGCATAGAAAAACATGCAGCTGCACACTCCAGTCCAGAGCAGTGCCGGGTATTGAGGTGCGAGTCTCGTGTGAGTTTCTCGCAAGTGTGACCCCGGCCTACATGAAAATATGTTCTGATTCCCTTGCCTTTTCCCTTCCCTGGTCCAGAACTGGCTGCAGGCTGCCTACTGGGACTGGGGATATGAGTTATCATAATTAGATTTTCCCCTTCTTAAAGTGGCCAGTCCTCCAGCAAGTTTTGCACCAGGAGCTTATTTGTCAAAGAGATGCTATGATTTCTATAGGGACTGATTTTCCAGAGGTCATATCACAATAAGCCCCTGCAAAGATCACCATTCTTTTTTTGGATGCTGTATGTGATGGAACCGCGTGAGGACAGTGTGAAACAGTAATACTGCTTGTATACTGAAGGGTAGTTATGAACAATTATTTTTTAGGGTATGTGCACACTATCAGTAAACACTGCAGCTTGGACGCTGTGTACAGCCGCAGCATCCAGATGTTAAAGCATAGTGGATGGGATTTCAAGAAATCCCATGTTCACTATATGTCCGTAGACGGCTGCAGAGACGCACATGTCTCTCCAGACCGCAGCATGTCTATTTATCTTGCGTAGACACGAGTCTCCGCAAGATAAATTTCACCAGTACAACGTATTGGACACAGGCGGAATCACCTGCGTTCAATAGCCGGCAGCGCTTTGGATGCAGCGGACATCTGCTGTGTCCAAAGTGCTGCTAATTACTTACCATGTGCACATACCCATAACGGGGTTGTCCAGGCTTATGGCAAAGTCTGCACTCTATATGACTAGACAAGCTGTGAGGATTCTCCATCGCCGGCGGGAACAGGCGTTCACGTGACTGTTAATATGCGGTATGCATGCGGACAGCCATATTCTGACCAGTCTGCATAACCTCACTCAATATACAGTACTTGTATTGAACGAGGCCAGATGTGTCTCACAATGTGGCCTGATATATGCGTATCGCATATGGCCGCTTGGTCTCAGCACCGTAAAATCCTGACAGCTGCACCTGCTGGGAGGATTCCCAAATCTGCAGTCATATAGAGTGACACACTGTGAAAAATGTTGACAACCCCTTTTAAGAATGCTGGTTTCACAATAATATTTCAGTTAGACAGGCTTCTGATCAAAGGTGAAAAAAGATAATAATAATAATAATAATAAATTTTATTTCTATAGCGTCGACATATTCCGCAGCATTTTACATTTCAGAGGGGACTTGTACAGACAATATACATTACAGCATAACAATAATCACATAGATCATAACAGATACCAAGGGGAATGAGGGCCCTGCTCGCAAGCTTACAATCTATGAGGAAAAAAGGGGAGACACGAAAGGTGGGTGGTAACAGTTACCCTGATTGTATGTGGGTCGCCCCTCACACCCAGGGCAGCGGGGTACTCGGTACCGGGCTGGTGTCAGGGGGAATGTGTCACAGCAGTGGTGACCCGTTCCGTGGCCCTGGGTGACCAATATCAATGGCGGTGATGTTAATGATGTTAAAGTTTATTGGAATAGTTCGTGACGCCACCTGTGGTGTTTGGCAAGCAAGATGTTAAGCCAACGCTGCGTGCAGATCCACTGGGACTGATGGTGTGGTGCAGCAAAGATGATGTAGCTCTCCACAGGTGGAGCTGTAGTCCCAGGGCAGTGTAGGTGCAATGGATGAGGAGAGGCGCAGAATAGTATAGATGCTGGTACCCAGGTGTAGCGGTGCTGGAATAACTGGAGGACACCAGAGTATGCGGTTCCAAAGCTTTACTCACTGCTTGCAGTTCACACAACTGCCTGCCTCCGCACTGTGTTCTTCAGGTCAGGGCCCCAGTCAACCTCCAGGCAGGATAGTATTCTCCTCTCCACACTCCGCCAATATGTGCCTTACTGAACGACTCCTCAAATGCGCCTTTAGGTTCGAAGCACTCCAGTACTTAGTTACCCTGGAATGCCTCTCTCTAGGTGTTCCTAGTCTCTACTTGTATGACAGACAGCTGTAGCCTGCTTGGGGGGCTCCGCTCTGCGTCCCGGCTCACTATCCAAGTGCTGTTGTGTCCCAAGTCTGCGATGGGAGTAAGGCGTTGGTGGCTCACTACTCCTCCGGTGTCTGTTGCCGGACATAAAGATCCAATCAACCTCGGGGACCGGGCCCCTGCCTTTGCGCTCTGGACTGGAAGGGTTCTCTCTCTTTCTCAACCTGCTTCCCACCATCCTTCTATTCTCCTTCGTTCCGATCTGTTCTATCTCTCTTATGGAATCTGTAGTCTCCAGTCTACATCTCTTTCTCCTTCTCTTCCTTCACTGCCCCAGTTCACTGGGGCAGCTGCAGCACTCCTTCCTCCATTCCTTCTTCCAGGGATCCCCACTCTTCACCGAGTGGCTGTTCTCTCCTACTCTGCCTGCCTTCTTCTGCGGACTGACCTGAAATCCTACACCTTCCCTCTCTTTTATATCTAACTCCACCCGCCTCCCCAGCACCTTTCGTGTTACGAAGCAAGGAACAACAAAAGGCACCCTATGACCTTTCCAGCATAAAGCATGGATGGGTCCCTGCTGAACTATCCTGTGTGTGGGGTGCAGGTGTGGGAATGTGGAAGGGAGTTCCCACCCTACCTGGATGGTGGGGTACCACACCTTAGGAGAAGGTGCAGTACCTCTGTGGCGACTGAAGCCTCAGGGGCGCCACATATGGACCAGCCATAATGTTAAGTGTGTAACAGTTCAGATGCAGAGGGCTAATGGAAGCATAAAGCATGTGGGAACATGATGCGGGGAACCTGGTTATGGTAAAAAACTTTTGGCTGTGCCACATAGGGATAGATTAGGTTAATGTGTTGAGGCGGTAGGCCAGTCTGAATAAATGAGTTTTCAGGGCACGCTTAAAATTGTGGGGATTGGGGACTAATCGTATTGACCAGGGAAGTGCATTCCAAAGAATTGGCGCAGCACGTGTATAGTCTTGAAGACGGGAGTAGGAGGTTCTGAGTATTGAGGATGCTAACCTCAGGTCATGAGCAGAATGGAGGGCGCGGGTAGGATGGTATACTGAAACAAGGAAGGAGATGTAGGGTGATGCTGAGCCATGAAGAGCTTTGTGGGTGAGGGTAATAAGTTTGTACTGGATTCTGGAGTGAATGGGTAGCCAGTGTAATGACTGGCACAAGGTAGAGGCATCGGTGTAACGATTGGTGAGAAATATGATCCTGGCAGCAGCATTCAAGACAGATTGGAGGGGGGGAGAGTTTGGTAAGAGGGAGACCGATTAGAAGGGAGTTACAATAGTCGAGACGAGAATGAATAAGAGAAACAGTCAGAGTTTTTGCAGAGTCAAAAGTAAGAAAGGGTCGAATTCTTGAAATGTTTTTGAGGTGCAGATAACAAGAGCGAGCCAGTGATCGGATGTGGGGGACAAAGGAAAACTCAGAGTCAAGTATGACCCCAAGACAGCGGGCATGTTGCTGGGGAGTAATAGTAGAACCACACACGGAAATGGCAATGTCGGGTATAGGTACATTAGTAGCGGGAGGAAACACAAGGAGTTCAGTCTTTGACAGGTTCAGTTTCAGACATAGTGAGGACATGATGTTATACACAGCATTTAGAAAATTGTTGGTGTTTTCTAGAAAGGCTGGCGTGATGTCAGGAGAAGAAGCGTATAATTGGGTGTCGTCAGCATAGAGATGGTACTGGAAACCAAATCTACTGATTGTTTGACCAATAGGGGCAGTATACAAAGAGAAGAGGAGGGGGCCTAGGACTGATCCTTGAGGAACCCCAACAGTAAGGGGAAGATGAGAGGAAGAGGAGCCAGCAAAAGATACAGTAAAGGAGTGGTCAGAGAGATAGGAGGAGAACCAGGAGAGAACGGTGTCCTTGAGGCCAATGGAATGGAGCATAGTGAGGAGAAGCTGATGATCCACAGTGTTGAATGCTGCAGAGAGATCCAAGAGAATTAGCATGGAGTAATGACCCTTTGATTTAGCTGTTAGTAGATCATTAGAGACTTTATTGAGGGCAGTTTCAGTAGAGTGTAAAGAGCGGAAACCGGATTGGAGAGGGTCGAGAAGAGAGTTTTCTGAGAGATAGCGGATAAGACGGGAGTGGACCAGGCGTTCCAGGAGTTTAGAGATGAAGGGAAGATTAGAAACAGGTCTATAGTTAGCGGCACAGTTTTGGTCAAGGGATGGTTTTTTAACTAGTGGATGTATGATGGCATGCTTAAATGAGGAGGAAAAGATAAGAGAAGAGAGAGAGAGGTTAAATATTTTAGTTAGGTGAGGGGTGACAGCAGGGGAAAGGGGCTGGAGTAGATGTGACGGAAATGGGTCACTGGTGCAAGTGGTTGGGCGAGAAGATGCAAGGAGCCTGCTTACTTCTTCTTCTGTGACTGGTTCAAAATCAGAGAGTGAGCTAGATGCAGTGGGGGAGGGAGGACAGTGCATGGTATGAGGTGATTGGGAGATAATTTCCTGTTGGATCTGGTCAATTTCTTCATTGAAGTAATTGGCCAGATCGTCAGCTCGAAGCTCCGTGGTTGGGGCCTGTACTCTTGGGTTGAGTAGAGAATGAAAAGTGTCAAAGAGAACTTTAGGGTTATTGGACAGTGAAGTGATGAGGGTGTTGAAGTAGGTTTGTTTTGAGAGGTGAAGGGCAGTGTTGTATGTTCGAAGCATAAACTTATGATGGATGAAATCTTCGGGTAGGTTGGATTTTCTCCACAGACTTTCGGCGCACCTGGAGCACCGCTGCAGGAAACGTGTTTGCAGGGTGTGCCAGGGTTGTCGCCGTCTGTGTTGTGGTGTTCTAGGTATAGGAGGAGCAAATTCATCCAGGGCACTTTGAAGTGTTTCATTGTAATGCTTCAATGCAGAATCAGGACATGAGAGGGAGGAGATAGGGGCCAATGAAGACTGCAAGTTCTTCATAAGTTTCTGGGTGTTAATGGCCTGTATGTTTCTATAAATATGGACAGTGGGGGTGACCTGAGCAGCCTGGCGGTTCTTGATAGAGAATGAAAGAAGGTTGTGGTCAGAGAGCGGGAGAGGGGAGTTTGCAAAATCATCCACTGCACAAAGCCGAGAGAAGACCAAGTCGAGGGAGTTTCCATCTTCATGCGTTGGAGAATTAGTAAGCTGCAAAAGGCCAAATGAGGAGGTTAGAGATAAAAGGTGAGTAGCAGATGGGGAGAGTGGAAGAGCAATGGGGATATTGAAATCTCCCATTATGAGGGTAGGGATGTCACAGGAGAGAAAATGTGGAAGCCAAGTGGCAAAATGATCCAGGAACTGAAGGGAGGGGCCGGGAGGACGATATACCACCGCCACTCGCATGGAGAAGGGGGTCAAGAGTCTGACGGCATGGACCTCAAAAGAAGGAAAGACAAGTGAGGGTACTTGAGGGATAACCTGAAAGGTACATTTTGATGATAGGAGCAGACCAACGCCTCCACCTGCTCTATTGTCTGATCTTGGGGATCATCCTAAAGGACGAATAATCACAGTCATCCATCTAGTCCATGTAACAGAGCCCAAGTTAGACGTGTTGTCTAGTCAGGTAATACTGATCACCCCTCTGCAGGTTAAATAATCATTCTGAGACTTGAGTAGAGTAATGTTTGGATTCAGCTTTACTGGGAGCTCAAGCAGTTGACACATGACTGTAAGTATGCTTTTACCAACCAGATTCTCATCCATTTTTCTCAAAGGGGTTATCTAGTCTAAATCCACGAGTCTGCATTCACGCTATATGTCACTAGTAAGTATATTGCAAGTGTGAATATGGCCGGGTCAGAGCTGGACTGGCCATCTGGCAATTCTAGCAAATAGCAGAATGGCCTGTCTGGTCATGGGCCAACATTGCCTGCTACGTTGTAAACAGAATTGGTGTTCTCAAGACACCCATACTGTTAAGAGTTGTGACGGAGCACAAAGTCGCCGACTCCGTCGCTTATCCCAGCAGGCCACGGGTATCATTAGAAATATTGGTCATGTTGTAATTCTTGCTTTGCTCCATCCAGGGGAATATTAGTAATATATTCCATCTGGTGCTTGGGGATATGAACAGCATGGGCCTGTATGATTTCAAATGCCAGGGCTGAATTTCAGTCCCAGTCTGTACCTGGGCCGGGTGTATGCATATTGACTACTCGCAGTCACGAGACCAACTGACCGTCATTCCCAGCTCTGAACCAAAGAATCCACAAAGTGTGCAGTGTGTACAGTGTGAGGATTCACAAGTCTGCGGTCATATAGAGTGACAAAGAGTAAATGCAGACTTGGGGATTTAGACAACCCCTTTAAGGCTTCTTTCACACTTCAGTCTTTTGGCGTCAGTCAAAATCCTTCAAAGTGTGAAAAAATGGATCCAGTGAAGATTGGCTAAAAACTGAAGCACCGGATCTGTTTTTTTGACGGATCCGTCGAAGTTGCAGATTTTGGAATTTAAAGGAGGAGAGAGAGAGACAATTTTGCTGTGCCAGAACGGCTTTTTGAGTTAAATTAAATGAATGAAAAATCTTGTGGGCATGCTCAGTTTAAAAAACGGAATCCATCACTTGATTCCGTCATGTGACGGACGGTGACGGATCTGCCACCCATAGTCATCCATTATAGCAAACAACGGACTGCGACGGATCCGTCACCATCCGTCTTTTCAACGCAGACAAAAAACGTTACTATGTCCGTTGTATCCAGGCGACGGATGCTGAAATTTCGAAGGAACGGTCAAATGACGGATGCAATGGATGGCCATCCATTGCAATCCGTCCTTAATGCAAGTCTATGAGAAAAAAAACGGATTCCGCTAAAAAAAGATCCGTTTTTTTCAAAAAAGGGCAGATTTCGACTGACGTCAAAAGACTGAAGTGTGACAAGTGCTTCAACCACCTAATAAAGTCCAATCTGAAGATTGCATTCTTTTAGTAATCAGCACTGGTGACTAAACATTTTCACTGGGTGGAAAACCCCTATAATAAGGATGTGCTGAGTATAAACTATAACTATTAGGCCAGGATAACACTACCGTATGTGATGCGAGAAACTCGCATGAGTCTCTCGCATTAACACCAGGCGCTGCCGCCGGCACACAGGAGCGGAGCAGCTGCTGCATAGAAATACATAAAGTCACACTATTGTTTAATCTGGATGTGAACCTGCTTTTCATCTTGTTCTTGATTACCACACACCAACTGCTTGATCAATACTGTTTACATTATTATCACCATATCCTATATTGACCAGTTTTTTCGGCTTTACAGCTAAGGTGTATATTATGCTTTTCTGTATCAGCTTAGTGCATTGTGAGGTTTTACAGGCAGCTAAGAATAATGTAACCATATGAATAACGACTGATACAGATCCATATTCACTTACAGTGAGTATTGTAGCACAGCCAGATAGGACAGGGTTAAACCCAAACTCTGCAGGCTCTGATTATTAGCACCTGGCTGCTCTGCATATAATCGGGCTAGGTGCTCACATTAGTCAATCTGCTTGGGAAAAGCTGACCAGAGTGGGTGATAGTGGAGCTGAAGAGAAACTGCACAGGCTGTGTGCACCAAACTGCAAGTATCACTGGTTACTGTGGACAATAGCTGTTTTGTTTGACCGAACTGAGACTAGCTCAGCCGTGCCTGAGTAGCCAGGGTATATATTGTGTAGTCAGCCCCTGGATAAGGCTAGGGATTTATGCTTATGGTTTTGTTTTTTTGGTCCTTTACAACCTGTGGAAAAAATGTCACATTATTCCACAAGAAACCTGTGCCTGTGTGCAGAGCCACCATAAGAGCATTACTGCCCTTACTAGTGTATGGAGCATGGTGAGCAGAAGCAAAGAGAGGGGCGGTGTACTTCTTCTTACTGGGCTCCAGGGGCAGGATTCGGCCAGGTCAGTAAAGGAACGCATGTCCGAGGACACACAATAAGTTAAAATCTATGCACAGCTATAGCTTTCTGCACGGCAATAGTTTAAAGCTGCCAGTCAATCAGAGGCCGGCAGCTGATGTCAGCATGTTATGTCATTGCCATGCACTGGCGCATCAAATGAATGAGGAAGAGGATGCTGCTGGACCGCGGCCAGGTAAAAAGAAGCTTTTATTCTACTGAAAGCTGCCATATGGGGGCTGGGATAGTAGAGTAGAAGTTGGGGAATGTGCTATGGAAGTGATCAGCTATTGAGCACTGTGTGCTTATTTTCTGCAGAGACGAGTCCTGGCTGGAAGAAGTGATGTCAGTCTGCACTGGATGAAGAAGAAAAAGAGAAGTTGAAGGACTTCAAAAACAAATTTCACTGATGAGTCAGTGTATTGCATACAACATACAGAGCTCCTGTTTATAATGTCACTGCTGATCACCATTACCTGCACACCGACACTATATACAGAGCTCCTGTGTATAATGTCACTGGTGATCACTGTATTACTTGTACACTGTATACTATATACAGAGCCCCTGTGCATAATGTCACTAGTGATCCCTGTATTAACTGTACACTTACACTATACACTGCATACTATGTATAGAGTTCCTGTGTATAATGGTAATATTAGTATTGTGGTTTTTTTTTTTTTAATTAATGATGAGTTTTGTAGTATTCGGTCACTGTGGTCTGGTCATGGTGTGGCGATATTTATCCCTTGTATGTAATATTATTCGGACATTACAGTGCCTTGTGAAAGTATTCAGCCCCCTGGAACTTTTCCCACATATCATGCTTAAAACATAAAGATACCAAATATACATTTTTGGTGAAGAATCAACAACAAGTGGGACACAATGATGAAATTTATTGGTTATTTTAAATTTTTGGGGAAATTCAAAAACTGAAAAGTGGGGCGTGCAATATTATTAGGCCCCTTTACTTTCAGTGCAGCAAACTCACTCCAGAAGTTCATTGTGGATCCCTGAATGATCCAATGTTCTCCTAAAATGATTAATGATGATAAATATAATCCACCTGTGTGTAAACAAGTCTCCGTATAAATGCACCTGCTCTGTGATAATCTCAGGGTTCTGTTTGAAGCACAGAGAGCATCATGAAGACCAAGAAACACAACAGGCAGGTCCATGATACTATTGTGGAGAAGTTTAAAGCTGGATTTGGATACAAAATGATTTCCAAAACGTTAAACATCCCAAGGAGCACTGTGCAAGCGATCATATTGAAATGGAAGGAGTATCATACCACTGCAAATCTACCAAGACCCGGCTATCCCTCTAAACTTTCATCTCAAACAAGGAGAAGACTGATCAGAGATGCAGCCAAGAGTCCCATGATCACTCTGGATGAACTGCAGAGATCTATAGCGGAGGTGGGACAGTCTGTCCATAGGACAACAATCAGTCATACACTGCACAAATCTAGCCTTTATGGAGTGGCAAGAAGAGAGCCATTTCTCAAAGATATCCATAAAAAGTGTCATTTAAAGTTTGCAACAAGCCACCTGGGAGACACACCAAACATGTGGAAGAAGGTGCTCTGGTCAGATGAAACCAAAATTGAACATTTTGGCATAAAGGCAACACAGCTCATCACCATGAACACACCATCCTAACCGTCAAACATGGTGGTGGCAGGATCATGGCTTGTGGTGGTAGCATCATGGTTTGGGCCTGCTTTTCTTCAGCAGGGACAGGGAAGATGGTTAAATTTGATGGGAAGATGGATGGAGCCAAATACAGGACCATTCTTGAAGAAAACCTGTTGGGAGTCTGAAAAGACCTGAGACTGTGACGGAGATTTGTCTTCCCACAAGACAATGATCCCAAACATGAAGCAAAATCTACAATGGAAAGGTTTACAAATAAACGTATCCAGGTGTTAGAATGTCAAAATCGAGACCTGAAAACAATCGAGAATCTATGGAAAGAGCTGAAAACTACTGTTCACAAACGATCTCCATCAAAGCTCACTGAGCGCAAGCTGTTTGCCAAGGAAGAATGGGCAAGAATTTCAGTCTCTCGATGTACCAAAACTGATACAGACATACCCCAAGCAACTTGCAGCTGTAATCGCAGCAAAAGGTGGCGCAACAATGTATTAAGTTAAAGGGGCCAAATAATATTGCACGCCCCACTTTTCAGTTTCTGAATCTTAACAAAAAATTAAAATAACCAATAACTTTCGTTCAACTTCACAATTGTGTCCCACTTGTTGTTGATTCTTCACCAAAAATTTACATTTGGTATCTTTATGTTTTGAAGCATGATATGTGGGAAAAGGTTGAAAAGTTCCAGGGGGCTGAATACTTTCGCAAGGCACTGTATGTGGTTCGGCTATTGTAATACAGTATTTGTTCCTTTTATGTGGTATTATTCGGTCACTACGTGGTTTCGTCATAGTGTGATGGTATTTGTCCTTTGAATGTGGTATTATTAGTAATTTTAAAAAATGTTTGACACATACTTACAGAAAAATAAATAAAATGTACCTAAAAAGATTATTAGGTATTTTAAGAAATGTTTAATAGTTTAGAGTAGGGTCCGGCCAAAACAGTTTACCTTGCTGTTTGTGGTGGCGGCTTAAAAAAATCTTTTGGCCAAAACAAAAGCTGCTGGCTGTGAATGTGATATGGTGTTAGATGGTAACTGTTATAAGGTATGTCTCCACGGGGCATACTGGCAGCACTTTGGGCAAAGCGGAAACATGCTCTGCCCAAAGTGCCGCCCCCCTTTGTATGCGACTTGATACCGCATGTGTTCATTGAACATATGCAGAATCACCGCATCGTACCCATAGACAGGGTTATTTACAGTCATATGTTAAAGTTTGGGCACCCCTATTAATGTTAACCTTTTTTCTTTATAACAATTTTGGTTTTTGCAACAGCTATTTCAGTTTCATATATCTAATAACTGATGGACTCAGTTATATTTCTGGATTCAAATGAGGTTTATTGTACAGAAAATGTGCAATCTGCATTTTAACAAAATTTGACCAGTGCAAAAGTATGGGCACCTCAACATAAAAGTGACATTAATATTTCGTAGATCCTCCTTTTGCAAAAATAACAGCCTCTAGTCGCTTCCTGTAGCTATTAATGAGTTCCTGGATCCTGGATGAAGGTATTTGTGACCATTCCTGTTTACAAAACAATTCCAGTTAAGTTTGATGGTCGCCGAGCATGGACAGCCCGCTTCAAATCATCCCACAGATGTTCAATGATATTCAGGTCTGGGGACTGGGATGGCCATTCCAGAACATTGTAATTGTTCCTCTGCATGAATGCCTGAGTAGATTTGGAGCGGTGTTTTGGATCATTGTCTTGCTGAAATATCCATCCCCTGCATAACTTCAACTTTGTTGCACATTATTGTCAAGAATCTGCTGATACTGAGTTGAATCCATGCGACCCTCAACTTTAACAAGATTCCCAGTGTCAGCATTGGCCACACAGCCCCAAAGCATGATGGAACCTCCACCAAATTTTACTGTGGGTAGCAAGTGTTTTCTTGGAATGCTGTGTTTTTTAGCCTCCATGCATAACGCCTTTTTGTATGACCAAACAACTCAATCTTTGTTTCATCAGTCCACAGGACCTTCTTCCAAAATGTAACTGGCTTGTCCAAATGTGCTTTTGCATACCTCAGGCGACTGTGCTTGTGGCGTGCTTGCAGAAACAGCTTCTTTTGCATCACTCTCCCATACAGCTTCTCCTTGTGCAAAGTGGCTGTATTGTTGACCGATGCACAGTGACACCATCTGCAGCAAGATGATGCTGCAGGTCTTTGGAGGTGGTCTGTGGATTGTCCTTGACTGTTCTCACCATTCTTCTTCTCTGCCTTTCTGATATTTTTCTTGGCCTGCCACTTCTGGGCTTAACAAGAACTGTACCTGTGTTCTTCCATTTCCTTACTATGTTCCTCACAGTGGAAATTGACAGGTTAAATCTCTGAGACAACTTTTTGTATCCTTCCCCTGAAAAGCTATGTTGAATAATCTTTGTTTTCAGATCATTTGAGAGTTGTTTTGAGGAGCCCATGATGCCACTCTTCACAGGAGAATCAAATAGGAGAACTACTTGCAAGTGGCCACCTTAAATACCTTTTCTCATGATTTGATACACCTGGCTATGAAGTTCAAAGCTCAATGAGGTTACAAAACCAATTTAGTGCTTCAGTAAGTCAGTAAAAAGTAGTTAGGAGTGTTCAAATCAAGAAAATGATAAGGGTGCCCATACTTTTGCACCGGTCAAATTTTGTTTAAATGCAGATTGCACATTTTCTGTTAGAACAATAAACCTCATTTGAATCCAGAAATATAACTGAGTCCATCAGTTATTAGATATATGAAACTGAAATAGCTGTTGCAAAAACCAAAATTGTTATAAAGAAAAAAGGTTAACATTAATAGGGGTGCCCAAACTTTAACACATGACTGTATCTTGCGGAGATGGAGCGTCTCCACAAGATAAATAGACATGCTGCGGTCAGGAAAGACGCACTGCATGTCCATATACGCAGGGCCGCCGGATGCAGCCCTGCACGCATAGTGGAGACAGGATTTCATAAAATCCCCTCCAATATGCTGTAACATTTGGATGCTGCAGCTGTACGCAGCGTCCAATCCACAGCAAATAGTGAATGTTTCCGGACCATGGAAACATACCCTAAAAGTGTGAATGGTGAGGACATGGTGCAGAAGTGGAGTTTTTCCAAGACTAGACAGTGGGACTGTGTATAATGTCACTGGTGATCCCTGTATTACCTGTATACTTACACTACTGTATATACAGAGCTCTTTGGTATAATGGCCCTTATGGTAATATTAGTATTGTGTTTTTTTAAATTAATGATCAGTATTGTAGTATCTGGTCACTATGTGGTCTGGTCATGGTGTGGTGGCATTTATCCCTTGTATGTAATATTATTTGGTCATTATATTGTGGTAATATGTGGTCCAGCCATGGTATGACAGAATTTGTTCCTTGTATGTGGTATTAGTCATTTTTAAAAATGTACCTAAAGAGCATTGAATATTTTAAGAAATGTTTAATAGAGTAGGGCCCGATCAAAAGAGTCTTCCTTGTGGTGGGGCTTAAAAAATCGATGGCTGTATGTGATCTGGTGTTCGATGGGAACTACTAATGTGTGATTGGTGAGGACGTGATGCAGAAGTGGAGTTTTTCCAAGACTGGGCAGGGGACTGTAGAATATGGGGCTCCAAAATTCCTGGTGACAGCCCTGCCTGTGTGAATGCTACCTAATGTCTGATAGTAAGAAATCCTTCATTGTGTGGGTTTATATAATAGTATTTATGCACTCATAGAAATATAGATCTATGTCGCTTAAAGTATCCTCTAAAGAAAGCAGCACTATACAAAACTGACACTGCAAACGAGAGCACGCTTCAGAGTATCGACCCAGTATCCTCCATATATACATGGCCCATCCTTTGTCACACTGGAGGGATGAGACCCATAGATGGGTGTCTGTCAATTTGGTAGACAGCACTAAATTATAATACATATAATGGGTGAGAGATACAGACAACCATCTGGATACTAACTAGTAGTCTGCCACGAATGGCACCCATTTCTTCTTATACCAGAAACAGACTGGATAGATTCAATGTATCTGCAGTTTCCATCTGCTATGTGGCCATTGCCCTTTGTTCACATAGGTCCCTGTTCAAACAAGGTGGCTCTTCTTCCTATACTATTATTTATTACTTCCATACCATCTTTTTTATATACTAGATATATCTGTAATTCTGCTTATTTTGCCTATATTTTACTATTGAGAAACCAGAGCAATCTTCAAATTATCTACAAGCTTATACAGCCTGTGCCGGAGTGTGAGCATTCCCCACTCCAATATGGCAGGTACATATAACTGAGTGCAGTAGACATGCACAGATTGAGGGCAGCTCCCTGATCTAATATGGCGCCACACAACTTGATGGAGAGAAGAGAGCATGTGCAAATCAGTCAGTGCCGGGGTGTACACTGACAGCTTGGGGCCCCTGTGCAAAAAAAATGTTTGGGCCCCTCTATGTTTATGGCAACCAAGCTACAGATATTTGTCTCCTCTCAATATGAATATTACTGTCCCCTATTACATGATGCCCTCTTATGTACAGCACCATCCCTTACATATCGGAATCTCGTTATTTAGAGCATCCTGTTTTATTATAGTATCCACTCTTGTTATATAAAAACTGAAGTGATTGCTGATGGAAGTTGGTAAAGCTTCTTTTCTGATAGCAAAGTATGATTAACTGGTGAGATGTTGCACCATCAGCAGTCATGTTATATCTAACAAGAGAGGACACTGTAGTAAAGAGAGAGCGCTGTGATTAACAAAAATAACAAGAAAGCAATATGTAAAGAACGGTGCTATATATAAGAAGATATAATACTTTGTAATAATGGGACAATAATGTACATAAAAACAGAGGACGCAACATATTAGGGGACTGTCCCATACATAACTAAAGAGGATGGTACGTAATCAGGGATGCCCCTTCCTGGGATAATGTCCCCCATACTGGGTCCATTCCTGGGATAGTGTGCCCCTTCCTGGGATAATGTCCCCCATACTGGGACCATTCCTGGGATAGTGTGCCCCTTCCTGGGATAATGTCCCCCATACTGGGACCATTCCTGGGATAGTGTGCCCCTTCCTGGGATAATGTCCCCCATACTGGGACCATTCCTGGGATAGTGTGCCCCTTCCTGGGATAATGTGTTCTGTTCTCCAATACATAAAAAAATACTACTCGTCTTCCCCCTACGCTGCCTGGTGTTCGCTTCTACAGCCGCTGCAGTTGACTTCAGCATCCTCGCCATGGTGCATGATGTCGATGCCATGTGTCACCAGTCACGGGCACGCCGACGTCAGCTACCAGTCTCTGATAGGCCACTGGCATGTATTGCAGCTCAGTGAGCCAGCGGGTCCCCTGCACCACAAAACATTTCAGCAGAATGTGGCTCCAAGGACTTGCATCCAGCTGATATAGTCGTTGGTGTTGGCGTGCCCCCTCCACCTCTAGGCCCCTGGTGTAGTGAGTAGCTGGGATCACTGACATCACACTTGAGCCTAGAGCACATTCTATGTATATTACTACCGTCAGCAGTTATATGAGCAATCATTAATTATAACACTTGTGTTATCACATTATCTCTATCAAGCAATTAAGGTTTTAATATTATATGCACAATACCTGTGAACTGGCACAGGATGAAAATCAGTTATTGTTATATGCTTAATGACTCATGAGGAGATTGATATTATTGCACTGTATACATATGCAGGGCCAGCGTCAGCTCTTGGGTAAGTGTCAGGGCCCTGAGCAGGCTGGGGGGCCCACTCACCATTGGGGACACCAGCACGCTATGGGGACCGGTGCCAGCACCCACAAGTTGGCCCCCCCGCTTGCTTAGGGCCCAAGTACTAGTAATACTTACCTCTCCCTGTTCTTCCGCTGCAGTGTCTTCCACATCTTCTCACTCTGGGATGTTTCAGGTCAGATGGTGCGATGATGTGACTAGTGTGCTCCCTCTTCTCTGAACAGTCACAGTGCAAAAAGCCGGACGACTGCAATGCTGAGGAGTCTGGAGCAGAGCAGCGGCCAGCGAGGAGAGGTGAGCATTTCATTTTTTTTACGCTTGGCGCAATATATTGGACTCATATATACTGGAGCATTGTATGGGGCCCATCATATACTGGAGCATTATATGGGGCCCACGATCCTGTATGGAGAGCTATGTGGAACCCATAATACTGGAGCCCAACACCGGAACTGCTGTAACCCACCAACCTACTGTCTCCTTCCCCACCATCCTGTAGCATGTAAGCCCGAAAGGGCAGGGTCCTCTCCCCTCTGTATCAGTCTGTCATTGTTAGTTTACTGTAAGTGATATCTGTAATTTGTATGTAACCCCTTCTCATGTACAGCACCATGGAATCAATGGTGCTATATAAATAAATAATAATACTGTATAGAGGACTAAACTGTCCGGTTTCTGAGCTAAATAGTTATTACTCATGTAATGTAAGAAGTAAGTGAAATCTTTGGCATTGTTCTATACCTATATTTCTCTGCCGTATCTGTGTATCGTGGTATGTCTTAAAGGGACCCACTGAGACCATTTCCCCAGGGCCCATGAAAACCTGGAGCCGGCCCTGTACATATCAACTATTCTTTCCTGATGTATATTGATTGATCACTGATTATACAGTGTAACCTATATGTACTGTGCTTATACTCTGTGAATGTTGATGGCTTGAGAAAGGTTCACAGTTTGAAAAGTTGAAATGTCGCGCATATCTGGGTGAATAAAGACCACAGTTTATTTCACGATCTCATGCCTGGAGTGCTGCTATATTTTTTTTTTTTTTGCCATGTATCTACATCAATCTATATTCATATGGTTACATTTCTATATGAAAAACAGCTGCATACATGTGTCCATATATATATATATCAGTGTATAATACACAGACTTGATTATTCTGACACAAGCATCCTGGCTGAATGTGGCATGTAATACAAGAGTGTACTATTTCTTGACCAAATGTGTAACTTTCCATGACCCTAACTGGATTCCCATGGAGTCCTGTAAATCTTTTTATTCGGCTTTACAGTACACTGCATTATATACTGATTCTGGGTTACACAATGATTTTGGCCATGGCACAGGTTGTGCAGCATAAAATCATTGTAAGCTGCTGCTACATGACATAGCAGCAGAAATAAAGTGATTAGGGTCACAACACATCCCCTGGGTACCACGACAAGCAGATTGAAAAAAAAATCAGAACTTGTCCCACCACTGCAGGGGTCGCAATGTGACCCTCCTCACCTGTATCAGAGGCATGAAGAGAAGTTTGGCAGCTTGATCTATGCTGTAACTAAACATCATTTTGCTTCAGCATGTGTTTATGGGATAACGTTCCTGCCGTGCACGTCACTGTCAGCTGCTATCTCCACGGTGCAACACACTTGGATGCACATACACCTGACGTGGGGGTCCCCCTTCAGTATGGACCCGGTTGCACCCTCTGTAATTGCAATCATTACACCCATGAGTAATAGAGGACATGTGACAGTGCTATCACCATTGTGGTGTGAGGTGTAGTGATCGGTGCTGAACTGCCACAGATGGAAGCACAGGATCACTACTCAGTCAGTTTCAGTGCTGGAATGAATGATAGTATCTGCCCCAGCACTAATCTTAAAAGCCAATGATTGTGTAGTGCGTGGGAAGAGGGCAGCGCTGGAGGAGAGTTTAGGGGAAAAAAAGCAGAGCAATTTGCCTAGTGTGGGGAGCAGCATGTAATCAAACTCCGTGCAGGCAATAAAGTGAAATTCAGGGTGTCATAAATTCAATAGAGGTGAAACTAGCTTTATTAATACATTAGAATGTTATTTTTTAATGCTGGCAGTATATCTCGGGCTGCGGCTGGCAGTATATCTCGGGCTGCGGCTGGCAGTATATCTCGGGCTGCGGCTGGCAGTATATCTCGGGCTGCGGCTGGCAGTATATCTCGGGCTGCGGCTGGCAGTATATCTCGGGCTGCGGCTGGCAGTATATCTCGGGCTGCGGCTGGCAGTATATCTCGGGCTGCGGCTGGCAGTATATCTCGGGCTGCGGCTGGCAGTATATCTCGGGCTGCGGCTGGCAGTATATCTCGGGCTGCGGCTGGCAGTATATCTCGGGCTGCGGCTGGCAGTATATCTCGGGCTGCGGCTGGCAGTATATCTCGGGCTGCGGCTGGCAGTATATCTCGGGCTGCGGCTGGCAGTATATCTCGGGCTGCGGCTGGCAGTATATCTCGGGCTGCGGCTGGCAGTATATCTCGGGCTGCGGCTGGCAGTATATCTCGGGCTGCGGCTGGCAGTATATCTCGGGCTGCGGCTGGCAGTATATCTCGGGCTGCGGCTGGCAGTATATCTCGGGCTGCGGCTGGCAGTATATCTCGGGCTGCGGCTGGCAGTATATCTCGGGCTGCGGCTGGCAGTATATCTCGGGCTGCGGCTGGCAGTATATCTCGGGCTGCGGCTGGCAGTATATCTCGGGCTGCGGCTGGCAGTATATCTCGGGCTGCGGCTGGCAGTATATCTCGGGCTGCGGCTGGCAGTATATCTCGGGCTGCGGCTGGCAGTATATCTCGGGCTGCGGCTGGCAGTATATCTCGGGCTGCGGCTGGCAGTATATCTCGGGCTGCGGCTGGCAGTATATCTCGGGCTGCGGCTGGCAGTATATCTCGGGCTGCGGCTGGCAGTATATCTCGGGCTGCGGCTGGCAGTATATCTCGGGCTGCGGCTGGCAGTATATCTCGGGCTGCGGCTGGCAGTATATCTCGGGCTGCGGCTGGCAGTATATCTCGGGCTGCGGCTGGCAGTATATCTCGGGCTGCGGCTGGCAGTATATCTCGGGCTGCGGCTGGC